>NW_028244675.1:0-170211 GCF_964263255.1 Lissotriton vulgaris
TCGCAATGATGCTGCATGTCACTTCCTACGCAGGTCAGGGGTCGGGGCGGGACCCTTTGTGTCCGATTAATAGAGTTGATTAAATGCATAATATAGTTTGCCGAATTGGGAGGGTCTTCAAGAAAAAGATCTCCCGGGAGACTATCCGGACCTGAAGCTTTTGCTGGGACAATTTTCCTTATGGCCTCCTATCTTTCTTCTATATTAAATGGATCAGTGGCATCCGAAGTGGGACAACTACTTGGGTGGTCAACTAACCCGACTTGGGAAGTTGGACTGGACCCCGAATAAAGTTTCCCAAAGTGATTAAACCTATCTTGATTTGTAATATGGTTGGGATTTAAATCAGGATCTTTATTACCTCACCGCCTAACCATATCCCAAAAAAGATTGGGATCCCTGGCTGCGCTTGCATCCTTAAGGTTTTGCAAGTGTGTCTCATCCCACTCAGGCTTTGCATGGATGACAGCAGTTTTGTAGTCCTTTCTAGCTTTCCTAATTAAGGGACAATGTCTGCTTTTTATTGATATGATCAAAGACTTTTTCTTCTGTCTACGATCCCCATTAAACCAAGTCTGCCGTTTTTTGCGGGATACGACTGGCTTACCAACATAGTTCGCTATGATAAAAAAAGACCCCGTCTGAGTCAACATACTTTCATATAGCTCTGGGAGCCTAGACAAACCATCCTATTCACTCAAGGCCTCCCGCAATTTAAGTGTTCTTTCACTGAGTGTATGCCTAATCTCAGCCATTTGGGATTCTTGTGCCGCAACTCTTGGCCATTTAAGGTGCCTACTGCAGTTTGAAGGGACCAATTCTTTTGTCCTCATGAGGGGTCCTGTGTCCTGGATTGTGGGAAAAGAAAGGGCCCAGGGCGATTCCATAATCATACTTAACGTATTATGG
The DNA here is from genome assembly GCF_964263255.1 of Lissotriton vulgaris. Classification (NCBI taxonomy): domain Eukaryota; kingdom Metazoa; phylum Chordata; class Amphibia; order Caudata; family Salamandridae; genus Lissotriton; species Lissotriton vulgaris. The sequence continues at coordinate 910 of NW_028244675.1, forward strand.
TCACTAGCACCACTTCCATATCTATTTTGGATCTCCAAAATCTAATGTCAACTAATGTGTAGTCAATTCGAGAGGGGCAAGACACTCTGTTATATGTGTTAGCCCCTGCCATGTCAGAGCAGGTTCTACCATTCACAGCCCTTAATACAGCTTCTAGAGTTAGAGCACTGATCTGAATTGCTACTGGGACCATTTCTTGATAGGGGGTATATTTAACAATGGAACACCCCACTTTGCATCGCCTTCAGCTACCCCAGCAGATCTTCAGATGTTAGAGGCTCGAAAGTACTTTTAAAATCCCCAGCAATCATAACATATGAATCTGATGGACAGTTGGATAGCTCCTGTTCCAATAACATGACAATGTTTGATACTTTGACCCCTGGGGTCCCCCTTATATAATTATTGAACAGCTCAAGAGTTTCACCACCACTACTGCCCTTGATCGAGAGCCACATAATATCCAGGCTTGCACATTGATGTTTAGTGATTTTACAGCCCCTGTCGATCTTGGCCCCAACAATAAGACCTCCAGAGGGCCCCCCTCTACTAAGTGTGAGTGCAAAATCCGTTACGCTCGCGGATTTTGCGGATTTTCGGTAAATCCGCAATCCGCGAACGCTCGCGAATTTACCAGAAATCCGCAAATTCGCACGCAGCGGATTTTTTTTTCTTGGTGATACAATTTTGCGGCGTGCGGCGTTTACTTACCATCATTCAGCGTTTGCCGAGTTGTTTTTCTCGATATTTTGCGAGTGCTGCGCCATTTTGGATCTTGCTGCAGGATCCCTTCGGGAATTTGGCGAGTGCGATTTCGTCATCGCGGCTTGCCAACTTGCACAGCGAGAGTTTGTCAACGCGAGTACGCCGTGATCACGTATCGCGGGACTTCGCAATTGCGAGCTTGTAGATGCGGCGAGCAGCAACAATCTCGCACTCGCGAAAATACAAAATTTGCAATTCTGCACAAGAAATCCACCAGCAAGCAGCATAAACCTTCTGGAAATGATGATTTTTATCTGACTAACTCCTCAGGTTGACATTTGCCTGCACTTTTTTTGCGAGGAGTCCATTTTGGGGAGGGGGGGGGGTGGGAGGAAGGAAGTTCCCCACAGTCTTCAACTTCCTGTTCCTGTCCAGCAGGCTCCTCCCAGTGCTTTGTCCATCTCCTGGTCACTTTTCATTTGGATCTGGAGCTGGAAGGATTACTTTTTGTGGATGCTGCTGGATATTTGTATTTGAGGCCTTTTTGACTTTCTTTGGATCACTTTTGGATTAGAAATTTCACAAGTAAGTTTGTTTGGGGCATTACAGTTGCTGCAACTACAATTTTGGAATTTTCGTTTTTTGGGCAGTTTTGGGGCCTTTTGCCCAGGGGTACTCAGTGGTGGGTGCACTGAGTCTTTCTGTGGGGTGTTTTGAATTTAAACATCATGGAGGGGCTGGATGGCTTGGGATTGTGCTGATTTTTCTGTGATTTTCGTTTTTTTGGCCTGTTGTGGCCTTTTCACCTGGGGTAGTGAGTGTTGCATGGGCCTAGTCTTTCTGTGGGTTGTCTTGAATTTAAACATCATGGAGGAGCTGGATGGCTTGGGATTGTGCTTATTTTTCTGTGTTTTTCGATTTTTTGGGGTGTTCATGGGGATGTGGGTGGGGGCCATTTTGAGTGCTGCTACAGGCCCTGCCCATGTGCTGGGAGGGAGGGGGCCATTTTGAATGCAGGCAGTGTTGTTAGGCCTGCAACCATTTTGCCTAGTTTTCAACCTTTATGCCCAGGGGTAGTGAGTGTTGCATGGGCCTAGTCTTTCTGTGGGGTTTCTTGAATTTAAACATCATGGAGGGCCTGGATGGTTTGGGATTGTGCTGATTTTTCTTTGATTTTCGTTTTTTGGGCCTGTTGTTGTGGCCTTTTCACCAGGGGTAGTGAGTGTTGCATGGGCTAGTCTTTCTGTGGGTTGTCTTGAATTTAAACATCATGGAGGGGCTGGATGGCTTGGGATTGTGCTGATTTTTCTGTGATTTTCGTTTTTTTGGGGTGTTCATGGGGACAGGCCATGTGGGTGGGGGCCATTTTGAGTGCTGCTACAGGCCCTGGCCATGTGCTGGGAGAAAGGGCCCATTTTGAATACAGGCAGTGTTGTTAGGCCTGCAACCATTTTGCCTAGTTTTCAACCTTTATGCCCAGGGGTAGTGAGTGTTGCATGGGCCTAGTCTTTCTGTGGGGTGTCTTGAATTTAAACATCATGGAGGGCCTGGATGGTTTGGGATTGTGCTGATTTTTCTGTGATTTTCGTTTTTTGGGCCTGTTGTTGTGGCCTTTTCACCAGGGGTAGTGAGTGTTGCATGGGCCTAGTCTTTCTGTGGGTTGTCTTGAATTTAAACATCATGGAGGAGCTGGATGGCTTGGGATTGTGCTGATTTTTCTGTGTTTTTCGATTTTTTGGGGTGTTCATGGGGATGTGGGTGGGGGCCATTTTGAGTGCTGCTACAGGCCCTGCCCATGTGCTGGGAGGGAGGGGGCCATTTTGAATGCAGGCAGTGTTGTTAGGCCTGCAACCATTTTGCCTAGTTTTCAACCTTTATGCCCAGGGGTAGTGAGTGTTGCATGGGCCTAGTCTTTCTGTGGGGTGTCTTGAATTTAAACATCATGGAGGGCCTGGATGGTTTGGGATTGTGCTGATTTTTCTTTGATTTTCGTTTTTTGGGCCTGTTGTTGTGGCCTTTTCACCAGGGGTAGTGAGTGTTGCATGGGCTAGTCTTTCTGTGGGTTGTCTTGAATTTAAACATCATGGAGGGGCTGGATGGCTTGGGATTGTGCTGATTTTTCTGTGATTTTTGTTTTGTTGGGGTGTTCATGGGGACAGGCCATGTGGGTGGGGGCCATTTTGAGTGCTGCTACAGGCCCTGGCCATGTGCGGGGAGAAAGGGCCCATTTTGAATACAGGCAGTGTTGTTAGGCCTGCAACCATTTTGCCTAGTTTTCAACCTTTATGCCCAGGGGTAGTGAGTGTTGCATGGGCCTAGTCTTTCTGTGGGGTGTCTTGAATTTAAACATCATGGAGGGCCTGGATGGTTTGGGATTGTGCTGATTTTTCTGTGATTTTCGTTTTTTGGGCCTGTTGTTGTGGCCTTTTCACCAGGGGTAGTGAGTGTTGCATGGGCCTAGTCTTTCTGTGGGGTGTTTTGAATTTAAACATCATGGAGGGGCTGGATGGCTTGGGATTGTGCTGATTTTTCTGTGATTTTTGTTTTTTTGGCCTGTTGTGGCCTTTTCACCTGGGGTAGTGAGTGTTGCATGGGCCTAGTCTTTCTGTGGGTTGTCTTGAATTTAAACATCATGGAGGAGCTGGATGGCTTGGGTTTGTGCTGATTTTTCTGTGTTTTTCGATTTTTTGGGGTGTTCATGGGGATGTGGGTGGGGGCCATTTTGAGTGCTGCTACAGGCCCTGCCCATGTGCTGGGAGGGAGGGGGCCATTTTGAATGCAGGCAGTGTTGTTAGGCCTGCAACCATTTTGCCTAGTTTTCAACCTTTATGCCCAGGGGTAGTGAGTGTTGCATGGGCCTAGTCTTTCTGTGGGGTGTCTTGAATTTAAACATCATGGAGGGCCTGGATGGTTTGGGATTGTGCTGATTTTTCTTTGATTTTCGTTTTTTGGGCCTGTTGTTGTGGCCTTTTCACCAGGGGTAGTGAGTGTTGCATGGGCTAGTCTTTCTGTGGGTTGTCTTGAATTTAAACATCATGGAGGGGCTGGATGGCTTGGGATTGTGCTGATTTTTCTGTGATTTTCGTTTTTTCGGGGTGTTCATGGGGACAGGCCATGTGGGTGGGGGCCATTTTGAGTGCTGCTACAGGCCCTGGCCATGTGCTGGGAGGGAGGGGCCCATTTTGAATACAGGCAGTGTTGTTAGGCCTGCAACCATTTTGCCTAGTTTTCAACCTTTATGCCCAGGGGTAGTGAGTGTTGCATGGGCCTAGTCTTTCTGTGGGGTGTCTTGAATTTAAACATCATGGAGGGCCTGGATGGTTTGGGATTGTGCTGATTTTTCTGTGATTTTCGTTTTTTGGGCCTGTTGTTGTGGCCTTTTCACCAGGGGTAGTGAGTGTTGCATGGGCCTAGTCTTTCTGTGGGTTGTCTTGAATTTAAACATCATGGAGGGGCTGGATGGCTTGGGATTGTGCTGATTTGTCTGTGATTTTCGTTTTTCTGGGGTGTTCATGGGGACAGGCCATGTGGGTGGGGGTCATTTTGAGTGCTGCTACAGGCCCTGGCCATGTGCTGGGAGGGAGGTGGCCATTTTTAATACAGGCAGTTTTGTTAGGCCTGCAACCATTTTGCTTAGTTTTCAACCTTTATGCCCAGGGGTAGTGAGTGTTGCATGGGCCTAGTATTTCTGTGGGTTGTCTTGAATTTAAACATCATGGAGGGGCTGGATGGCTTGGGATTGTGCTGATTTTTCTGTGATTTTTGTTTTTTTGGGGTGTTCATGGGGACAGGCCATGTGGGTGGGGGGCATTTTGAGTGCTGCTACAGGCCCTGGCCATGTGCTGGGAGGGAGGGGGGCATTTTAAATGCAGGCAGTGTTGTTAGGCCTGCAACCATTTTGCCTAGTTTTCAACCTTTATTCCCAGGGGTAGTGGGTGTTGCATGGGCCCAGTCTTTCTGTGGGGTGTCTTGAATTTAAACATCATGGAGGGTCTGGATGGTTTGGGATTGTGCTGATTTTTCTGCGATTTTCGTTTTTTGTGCCTGTTGTTGTGGCCTTTTCACCAGGGGTAGTGAGTGTTACATGGGCCTAGTCTTTCTGTGGGTTTTCTTGAATTTAAACATCATGGAGGGGCTGGATGGCTTGGGATTGTGCTGATTTTTCTGTGATTTTCGTTTTTTGGGGTGTTCATGGGGACAGTCCATGTGGGTGGGGGGCATTTTGAGTGTTGCTACAGGCCCTGGCCATTTGCTGGGAGGGAGGGGGCCATTTTGAATACAGGCAGTGTTGTTAGGCCTGCAACCATTTTGCCTAGTTTTCAACCTTTATGCCCAGGGGTATTGAGTGTTGCATGGGCCTAGTCTTTCCGTGGGGTGTCTTGAATTTAAACATCATGGAGGGCCTGGATGGTTTGGGATTGTGCTGATTTTTCTGTGATTTTCGTTTTTTTGGGGTGTTCATGGGGACAGGCCATGTAGGTGGGGGCCATTTTGAGTGCTGCTACAGGCCCTGGCCATGTGCTGGGAGGGAGGGGGCCATTTTGAATGCAGGCAGTGTTGTTAGGCCTGCAACCATTTTGCCTAGTTTTCAACCTTTATGCCTAGGGGTAGTGAGTGTTGCATGGGCCTAGTCTTTCTGTGGGTTGTCTTGAATTTAAGCATCATTGAGGGGCTGGATGGCTTGGGATTGTGCTGATTTTTCTGTGATTTTCGTTTTTTTGGCCTGTTGTTGTGGCCTTTTCACCAGGGGTAGTGACTAGTGAGTGTTGCATGGGCCTAGTCTTTCTGTGGGGTGTCTGGAATTTAAACATCATGGAGGGCATGGGATTGTGCTGATTTTTCTGTTTTTTTTCGATTTTTTTGGGGTGTATAACTGAACTGATGTTCCCCTGTCTTCCATTGCTTTTAGGTGCACAAGACTCAAGAGAACCACCAGTGCCAGGAAGAAGTCCTGCAGCGGTGTGTGTGTGCAGCATAACATCACGCGACGTCACATTTGGCCACAGACAACTCTGCAACTCGTGCAACTGCGGCCTGCTGTTCTGACCTACTCTGAAGAAGATGGCCCCAAAAAAAGTTCTCCGTAGCTCCTCTAGCAAGAAAGTTGCCAGTAAGGAGCAGAAGAAGCAAGTTACCAAGGAGGCTGGTGTGCCGGCCGCGGCGTTTTTGGGGAGTAAAAAAAAAAGTACGCCTGCAGCAGCAGCGGGATCTGCTGGGGACCAAGCTGGGAGCAGCACCCCCGCTCCATTGGGCTCAGTGCCTCCACCATCACCACCACGCTAACTTAAGTCCAAGCCCTTGAGTGCTGCAGAGGCATTCAGTGTACTTCTTCAATCACCATCGACCAGTGATTTTGGCTCATCGCAAGAAAGTAGCAGCAATGTCCCTGAATCAACACAGGTTGTTGTAACTCATCTGACAAGTGTTGAACAACCACAGCCGCAACAACAACCACATGTGCAAGTAGTAGTACAAGCCCAAGTACATGTGGAAGGAGAGGCAGCGCAAGGAGATGCGCAAGCAGAGGTGCATGGAGGGTAACAAGTGCCCACAATAGTTGTTCCTCCAGAAGTAGGGGCACATCAGGAAATCGACAATCAAGCCGAGGTATCATTTGCGGAAGCCACTCCTCCTGATGATCATTCATTGTCTTCCACATCCCTAGCAAGGAAAAGATCAAGGTTGGTGTCTACATCTTCTTCAAGCCCACCTCCTTCTGATGATACGGATCCCAATTGGGAACAAGCACCACTGCCGTCTGAGAGTGAGGCACACCATCATCTGACAAAGGTACTTAAGCGTAAAAGGAAGGTCGTCGAAAAACTCATAGTTATGGAGTGTGATGAGGCTCAACAAGAAGTGGCGGATACTCCTGCTGATGAAGACTCTCACGACGACGACGCAGTCATCATAAAGGTCACTGCAGCCCCAGTGGGCATGCAGCAAAAAGACATTTTGACCCTAGCCCGAGAAGCTGCTGAGCGTGATGATGTTGTCGACGAGGAGGCAATGGAAGAAACACCACAATCATTGGAGTTAACTAGTACACCAACACCTACCGCTTCCATATTTCTTAGTCGCCAGAAGGGACCTCCATCCACCTCAACCTCAATTAGTGGTGGTGAAAGTGCAAAACGTACTGAAGTTCGGCAATCCACATCCTCCACTTCATCTGGCATTAGCAGCAGGACCACCACCCCCAGTATCGCTGCCTCCTCCGGCCCCCAAAGACATTTCAAGTCCGCAGTTTGGGACTTCTTTAGTGTTTGCCCAAAAAAGGAAAACTTTGCCATTTGTAGCATTTGTAAGTTGGCAGTTAGTCGTGTTAAGTTTTGTTCCAACTATGGTACCGGAGGCCAGAGAGGTCATCTTGAAAGAAAGCACGCTGTCAAATGGTTTGCGCACCTACAGGCGATCAAGGAAGCCCGAATTGCACGTAATGCTGTTTCATCTGATGATGACGAGGAGGAATAAGACGTGTCAAACACTTCACTTACACCCAGTACCCCTGTCAGCAGCACACCCCATGTGAGCCACACTAAGAGTGTGGGAGAGAGTGAGACACCAATGCGAAAAAGTTCATCAGCGACCGTAACTGGGTCGAAGATATCATCATCATCATCATTCCGTAAATGCTTGGTCCAGGGCAACATTAAAAAGATGCTGTTTACAGAAGCGCAATATGAACGCAACCACCCACTGGCGCGTCTGTATAACACTAAGCTGGCTAAAATGCTAGCTCTGGACCTTCTCCCTTTTTCTTTTGTAGAAGGTGTTGGTTTTCTAGAATTAGTGGCAGCGCTCTGCCCTAAATGGAAGGTTCCTAGCCGGTTCTATTTTGCCAGAGTTGCGGTTCCAGCACTACATGAAGATGTGCTGGAGGTGATTGGGGCAGCTTTGCAGAAGAGTGCTGTTCACACTATACATCTGACAACAGACATGCGGACCAGTGGCGCAGGCGCTGATTACATGTGCATCACTGCACATTGGGTCTCTTTTTCAGGGGTTAAAGCAAAGCTAAACGCAGGTGCTGACCCGGACCAAGTTTTTAAAGCTGCTCGGAAACATGCAACACTAGCCATTTTTGGTTTGGAGAAACGTCACACAGCACAAAACATTTTGGATGAGTTTAACACAAAGGTCCTTGACTGGCTGTCCCCAAAAAACGCCATATGGGTTATGTTTCCACGGATAATGGCTCCAATGTAGTTAAGGCCATGGAGCTGGGTCAGTATTTCAGAGTGCCATGTTTGGCGCACTGTATAAACCTGGTTGTCAAAAAATTCTTGAGTGAGAAAGACAGTCCAGCGTACGAGGTAGTGGACACCTGCCGAAAAATGGGCAACCATTTCAGCCATTCTTTTAAGGCCCGGAAGCATCTGAGGAGCCTGCTACATGAACGTCGAATGCCAGTGAAAGCACTCGTCCAGGAGGTGGCAACACGTTGGAACTCAACCTTCTACATGCTTGAGCATCTGTATGAGCAGTATACGGTACTCGAACACTATTTCTTAAAACAGGGTACAGCTCAGAAGGACCTGAGGATGGGTGCGGGGCAATGGGACATAGTTAAAAGCCTGACACGCATGCTTCGTCCTTTTGAGGTCTTCACGCGTGCAGTCAGCAAGGAGGACTGTAATTTGGGAAAAGCTATCCCATTGTTGTACATGCTGGAGCACCAACTGAAGGAGGTGTCTTCTGTGTTTCAAAAAGATGAAAAAAACAAAGACCCTTTTGTTTTGGCGGAGAAATTATTAGAGCGCCTACAAGGTGATGAACGTCTTCAAATGATCCACTCACACCAGCATTACATTTGTGCTACTATTCTGGATCCACGCTACAAAAAGGCGCTTGCAGGCCGAGCATTCTTTCCTTTTGCTGATGAAGATGTTACAAAGTACAAACGTTGGCTAGCCATGTCAGCCAAGAGGTTTGAAAGAGAACAACAGAAAATTGATGGAAAAGGCAGTTCATCAGCACCAGCATCAGCAGGCCACCCCCAGTCAAAACAATCCACTTCTGCACCTGTGGCTGTGGCACAAGTGACCTCTCAGCCGTTAAAGACACCGGCAACTGGATCATCTGCACCAGACACAACAGTAACATTGGATGCTGAAGAGGATTGGCTAAATCGGCTTGGGTTTGGTTCTCAAAAGGTCACAGCAAAAGCTAAGCAAAGTGGAGGAACCTTGGAGGACCTTGAGTCGATGGTGCAGGACTATCTGAATGACTCAAAAGAGGTCTATGTTAATGCTGAACCATTGGCGTATTGGCATGGGAAAAAAGAATTGTGGCCACAGCTCTCCAACCTGGCTTTAAACTACTTGTCTTGCCCACTCGCAAGCGTGTCTTCTGAACGTGTTTTCAGTGCTGCTGGTGGCATTGTAACTCCCAAACGGAGTCCCCTCTCGCCCAAAAATGTGGAGAGGTTAACAATGATCAAGATGAATCAGCACCTCATACCACCAGATTACAAAGTACGAGAAAGCACGCCGCATGAAGACGAGGAGGACAGCAACGTAGATGAGAGAATTTGTTCTCTGTTCGGTGACAATGACCTCACCCTGCCTGAATTCGCAGAGTATGATGACGAACTCTTATTCTTATTCCCTGACACCGAGCCCCGAAAATGAGACAATGAATCAATAACTTTCTTTTTCGTCCTTATTCACTTTTATTCCTGTGTGTCTGTCTTTCTTTGTTGTGCACAGTTAATATAATTCAAACTTTAATCACCTAATCACAAAATCAAGCCCATCAGCAGAACTGTCTTCACTTGTTTGCTTATTGATTTGAAGGTGTCGCAGTCTGCATTCCTCAGGTTCACAAGTTCAGAAGAACATGCTCCTCTATCCTCCTCCTCCAGACTCCTATTTCCATCAAAGCAGAGGGCTGGATTACGCCCAATGTAGAAAGACTCAGTACTTGTGGGGGTGTTCTACTTCTTTGCGGGTGAGTTGACGGCTCTGGGGCCATTGCTGGGAAGCTCCAATACCGGATAAAAGTGGTTTGGACCAAATCGGAGGCGGATTTTTTTGTGTGTTTTTGCTGACTTGCTTGCCTTTGAGGTGCTCTTTGGGGAAGTTCCGGGTGTTTGTGGGTGAGTTTTGGGGTCTGGGAGCCTGCTGGGACAGTCTAATCTTGATTGCATTTGCTTTTCAGGAAATCCGTGGTGGAAAACTGGAGTTATGGCCTAGCTGCACAGCGCGTTTGGACCGAAGGCCGAGAAATATTGTAAGTATGAGATTTTGCTTTTGGGCTGTGTCGTAAATATTTAATTTACTATCTTAATTTCTATGCAGGTAAGTACTTAATCAATAATAACTCAATCGGAAAGAAAAAAACAGAGTCCGTGGTGTTCAGAGTTCTTAGGGGTTTTATTCCTTAAAAAGGAATCGTTCCGGAACTGGATATCAGGTTCCTGGCACCACACAGGGTCCAGGAAGGGATAGAGCCATATTTTATTGACAATACATAGCTTATATACTTAATTCATGTCATAGAAAGCAATATAGTAGGCGTAACAGCTGAGAAGAGACAAGATAACAGCATCCACGTGGTAAGGGTACGTAATCAGAAGGCGTGGACTGGGCGTGTGTGCTAGAAACGTCACAGATAGGTGTCACAAAGGGGTGGCACAAAGCAGAATGTTGCAATGTCAGCAGAAAACTGGAGCTTGGATGCGCGCGCAGCTGCATGACGTGTGATTCACGTGGAAACTGGAGGGTGCAGGGGACTTGACATTTACACTAGCGGAAAGAGACAGAAGTCTGGCATGTCAGATCAACTTGTACTTCTATCATATCTGATATCTGATGTTTGGGAACCATATTATCTAGAGGGAAAGGTCTCTGGGGCAGAAGCTATTCTATACTGACTGTGAGTGCGTGCATAAGCGCCTAAGTGTCTGCATGAGAAGCGTGGGGGCATGGGCCTTCCATGGGAGCATGGTAACAGAGGCTATGAATTACTTGCACGGAGACAGTTGGCCGGCCCTTGTGCTCTGCAGCTGGGAGGGTGTTTACTTAAACTAGTAGGCAGGAATGTATTTTCGAGGAGCGGAACAGATAATTCGAAGGTTGTAGTCAGTCTTGGCAGGCAGCAGGCTGAGCTAAGCGCGGTGGGCCGCGCTGGAAGTAAGTCAGAGTTCACGGATACAGAGACAGCCTGGGCTGAGGCTTTCAGAGTCAGAAGTCAGAAGAGGGCTCGATGGCAGAAATTCAGGGCCTACTTTGCCAGAGCTGAAAAACGTGTAAAGTACACTACAAAAAGACGTTGGCATGGCATACTTAGGAACGGACTATTCAACCCATTCAGGGTGGGTCTGAAAGAGGACATGTTAACGTTGGACGCAAATGTATTTGCGTCTTCATAGTTGGCACAGGAGGGAAGTTACATGCACTTTAAGCTGGTACATGGAGTCGGTGGGGTACACGCTAGGGAACACAACTTGACCATAAAATCTATATTTCCTCATTCCCTCCTTGTTCCCTACGGACCCTTCATGATATATCGATCCTCATGAATCGATCTGTTTGTTCTTGCAACATCATTTGCTCGTCTTTCTTCCTTTGGCGTTTTGAGAAAAAACTGGAATGTTCAATGCATGATGTGGCGCACAGTCCACAAATCGCTGGCCCACACTGTAGGCACAGGCAGCAGCTGAATACTAGGACTAGGCCAATGCCTAGGAAGGATAGGATCTTCCATCCCCAAGTGGTTAACGTTGTCCAGAACCAACCGGACCAAGTCCAGGTGCCTGGATTCTGATGTATCAGATTTGCAATTTTATGAAGGCGTGTAATGGCTTGATATACTGTTGGCGCGTTTTCTGGAATGAAAACACAGCAACTTGACCCGATGACCTTACAGGCTCCACCTCTATCTGCCAAGATGACGTCAATAACAAGACGATTCTGAAGGACAACAACCCGCATGGCGGACTGCTCTTCTGTTAAGTTACCTAAAGCGGAGGCGGTTTCATTTACTACTGCTTCAAGTGTTCTAGTTAATCTGCGTATCAGTTTACTATTTTGGACGGGACCTAAGAAGAAAAAGAATCCTTTATTAAAGTCGGTATATTGTTCCCATGCTGTTTCTGTGTAGTCGACAAGCGAGAGATCTCTTCTGAGTCTATTCTTTACTAGATTTGTATTTCTGTGATAATCAGGAGGAGCTAGAAAAACAGGTGGCAGAAGGAATGCAATATAACAGGTGCCATCCCAATCTGGAGGTAAGCGTATGTATGCGGTATGACCACAAACAAAGTAGGAATGACGGGTAGCTCTAAAAGAAGACTTGCCTTGATCACTGAATTCGACCATAGTAGTACATTTACTATGACCTAAGTGTACTGAACCTTTCTTACTGACACATAATTCACCAGTGACTGGTAGTACTGACATAGCGGGCAGAACTGGTGCAGCTTCGGATTCTACAGTAAGAATCATAAGGCTAATTGTGTAATTACCTAATCCATATACTTCATTTTCTAGATCAGTTCCTATTCTAATGGGGAGTCCCTTCTTGTCAGGATAACAGGCATTAAGCAGAACTAAGTTCAAGTTTCCCCAAACCCAGCTCCCTTTGTAAACAGCAATATCAGGATCTACGGAATTTATTATTCTAAACCAGGCTCCACAGGAACCATTGTGAGTGAACGGGTACGGAAAGAGGGGCAGAGCTCCCTTGTATTTCTGGTAAGGAGGGAGTCGGCCACATATCCAGCAGTTTGTAGCATTATTAGTCTGATGGGAATGGTGTAGCATACTAATGAATGTGTTGTTGCGCAGCGCGAGTCTGTAAGAAAGTTCATGTGGAGGTAACTCACTAAAAGAATGTTCAGCAGAAACATTGTAAGCAGATTGTTCACGCTTGAAAATAGGGCAGTAGATAGGAAGTAGTATACTTGCAACAATAATTAGAATACTTAGAAAAAACATAATTAATAATGTCACTATACAGTGACTGCGGAGTGATTTGCAGTATGTACGTTTCTTGAATTGTCTCTCTCTTTCTCTATCTCGATCTAGGGGATACATGTCAGAAACTATTTAACCGATTCACCTAGGGGAGGACTTAAACAATTAAACTGTCTGACTTGCTAGATCGGAGCTTTAACTTATATTCTTCTTGGGGAGTTTTTTCTCGTTCTGAAACTTTAAAGTCACTAGGCTTGGTACAGTCTTTGGAAGGGGTGGACGAGCCTGGGTCGGGTTTCAGTTCATTGCATAGTTTAACATGGCTCGTGTGGATCCACCCCTTTCGGCCCTCCACTTTCACCGCTGTCCTTGTAGTAAGTAGAACGGTCTTCGGCGCTTTCCAGCGGGGCTCCAGCGGACTTTTCCTGTCAAAGTTCCTTATTAGAATCAGGTCGCCTGGACGGACATCATGCGGCTTTACATCAGTGTTGTCAGGGAAAGCTGCGGCAACCTGTGAACGACATGATTGGAGTGCAGACATCAAGGAGGCAAGGTAATCTGTCAACATATTGCAATCAACATCAGTAATTTTCTTAGGAATGGGCGTCCCCCACATATTCGGTGGTCTGCCAAAGACCACTTCGTACGGGGATAGTCCTGATCGCGAGTGGGCGACCATCCTCATATAAAACAATGCAACTGGCAGGGCGACTATCCAGTCGACCCCTTTCTCTTGACATATTTTAGCAAGGCGGATCTTTAATGTCTGATTATGCCTCTCTACAAGGCCTGCGGCTTCGGGATGTCGGACACAATGGAATTTCCATTGATATCCTAGCAGCAAGGAAACTTGCTTCATTAATTCGGATGAGAATGGCTGACCGTTATCTGAGTACACGACACGAGGCATGCCGTACCGTGGGAAGAATTCATGAACCAGCTGCCTGGCAGTGGTCGGAGCAGTATAATCTGGGACTGGGTATGCTTCGGTCCAACGGGACAGTGCACAAACAATTACGAGGACATATTTGAATCCTCGACAACGGTCCATCTGGATATAATCCATCTGGAGGACTTCAAAAGGGTGATCGGGAGGATGAAATCCACCTTGCTCTACAGGGACACTTTTACCTGGATTGAACTGACAACAGATCATGCAAGTACGCACTTTCTGTTTTGCTGCTGCTCGTAAGTGTTTATTGTGCCAGAGATTTTGTAAACAGTCTAACATCGCTTTCTCTCCTAGATGTGCTGGACTATGTGCTGTATTTATTATGACTTGAACCATAGAGTCGGGGAGAAACCATGTAGATTTTCCCTTCGTCACCCAACCTTGATCTGTCTGGATCCCTCCTAGTTCAGTCCATTTCTTTATTTCATCTGAGGTAGCATGTGTCTGAATATCAATTACATCTAGTGTGGGATCCCTGACTGTCATACAATGTGTCGGTACTATTGTCTTTGTCACATCAGTTGTCTGAGTGTGAGTCAATGCTGTATGTTTTGCTGTCTGGTCTGCCAGGTCGTTACCCTGGGAAACAGAATCTGTAACTTTAGTATGTGCTTTACACTTCATGACGGATATGCCTGAAGGCAGATGTATTGCTTCTAACAGTGCTTGAATGAGGGGACCATGTTGGATCTTGGCACCATGAGAGGTCAGAAAACCTCGTTCTTGCCATAACATTCCGAAGTCGTGTACAACTCCGAACGCATAACGGGAATCAGTGTATATGTTAACATTTCTGTTCTTGGCTAGTATACAGGCTCGGGTCAGAGCAATAAGCTCTGCCGCTTGAGCGGACAGTGTGTCAATACGATATGTTTCTTTAACTTCAGTTTCAGTGGTCACGGCATACGCGGCCACTAATTCTCCTGTACTTGTTCTCATGCATGAACCATCCACATAAAGTGTCAGGTCTGGATTTGTCAATGGAACATCTGTTAAGTCTCGTCGGGGCTTTGTTACTGCATTAATGATTTCTATACAATCATGCGGGGCTGGATCTGTCGTAATGGAAGGTAACAATGTTGCGGGGTTCAGAATGCTGCAGCGTCTGATTTCTATGTGTGGTTGGAATAGCGTTAATTCATAACCTGTCAGTCGTGCTATGGTCAGGTGCTGAGTCTGGGTTCTGTTTAAAAGAACCTCTACAGAATGTGGAACTTGTACTGTTAATTGATGTCCTAAAACAATTGAGTCGCTCTGTCTGATTGCTAAAGCGGTCGCTGCTACGGACTTCAAGCACGCAGGGAGTGCCTGGGCTACTGAATCCAATGTACTTGAAAAATAAGCGCAAGGCTTATGTGAACCTGCTTGATCTTGGGTGAGGACAGACAATGCTGTACCATCACGTTCTGTAACGAAAAGTGTAAAAGGTTTGCTGTAACATGGTGTCGCTAAAACTGGTGCTTGGCATAAAACTTTCTTTAATTCTTCAAAGGCTTGTGTGTGTTCCTGAGTCCAAGGGAGGACAGTCGAAGTTGCTGCCTCCTGTGTCGTTAACTGGATGAGTGGTTTAGCTAGGAATGCATATTGAGGAATCCATTGTCTGCAGTACGAGGTGAGGCCTATAAAGGCCCGCACTTCCTTTTGTGTCTGGGGTCGTGGCATATTTATAATTAACTGAATGCGATCGGGAGTGAGCTGTCTCCCCACTTTGGACAGCAAGTGACCCAAGTACACAACTTGCTGAACACAGAATTGTAGCTTCGAAGGAGACACCTTGTGTCCCTTGTCGGCCAGAAAATGTAAAACTGTCAGTGATGCTTGTTCACATTCGGGCTCACTTCGTGCGGTGATCAGTAGATCATCGACGTATTGCAGTAAAGCGGTGTTAACTGGCATTTGAATACAATCTAGTTGTCTTTTCAGTGCTTGGCTATAGATGCTGGGGCTTTCTGTGAATCCTTGAGGTGCGCGTGAAAATTTGAAACTTCGTCCATTTAAACTGAATCCGAAGAGATATTGACTCTCTGGATCAATAGGTACACTGAAGAAAGCGTTCTTGAGATCAATTACAGTAAAGAACGTTGCTTCTGAATCAATAGTAGTCAATAGGGAAGAGATATCAGGAACCACAGGGTACTGTGGTACAATGCATTTATTCAGCTCTCTCAGATCAATCACCAGCCGATATACTGGCGGTGCATTGGGATCAGTACGTTTAAGAATTGGAATGATAGGTGAATTGCAGATATTGGAGTCGGTCTCTACGACCACTCCTTGAACAATGAGCTCTTCAATGATTTTCAGTAAAGCCACTACAGCATCGGGTGGTAACTTGTATTGTCTGATTCGGGGTAGAACAACTCCTGTCTTGAGTGTAACACGGTACGGTGTGATATGCATACAACCTACATCAGTTGGGCCTTTTGCCCACAAGTGGACTGGTACATTTTTCAATCTGACATCAAACTGTCGCAGTACATAATGACCCTTGAAATCCCGCAGAAAGAGTCTAACTCCCTCCGGGGAACAGCATATTATGGCTCCTAGAGCCTTCAGCGTTTTGATACCTAACAGATTTTCTGGACATGATTTCGTAAGTAACAAGTCTGTAATACGTGATAATGGACCCACAGCCAGGGGAACTGGTTCTGACACTTCATTTACAATAGGCTGTCCTGAAAAACCAAGGGAAACATTCTGTGAGCCTGAGAGGGGTGCCCCTGGGACTTCGTTATGGCTGATTGTTGTGCGGCTTGCCCCTGTGTCAATTAAAAACTTTCTATCTTTTCCCAATACTTGACTGTGTACATAAGGACCCTCTTGATCTACAGGAATCTCAATAAGAGGCAAGCCAAATTCCCTCTCTAGGCTGTTTCATGTGTATCGTTGGTAATCGGGGTAAGCAGATTGGGCATACTGGTACATCTGTTGGGAAACTTGCTGAGTCGCGGCAAGAGGCTGTGGCTGTGATACCGCTACTGTCTGTGCCGTATGGGATGAAGCATGCATAGGCTGCGTGTTCTGTATGGGCTGTACGTTCTGTGAGGTCTGTTGCTGGGTCTGATCTTGTCTTGGTGGGTGCGGTCTTTCTTTAGTTTTACCTGTCGATATGTTATGTTTCAGAACTGGACATTCATGTACATAGTGACCTGGCTGCTTGCAATAATTGCATGTCCCTTTAACGGGAGCTGCGGCGTGACCTGTCTGGGTCGTACCCTTTCTCTGACTGTCGGCTGGAACTGATTGGGCTACTAACATTTTCATCTTCGTATCTTTCATACGTTTTTGTTCATGATCTTGTTCTTCTCTAATTCTGTTCTGATGATACTGTAACATTTGCAACATCTGTGATGGCGTATTTGCTTGACATGTACTCTCGACCTTGTATACACGGTTTTTAACTGCTAACAGGGAATTCTCGACTAATTTTGATACAAAAAGATGCGGGTACGACTCGCTACTTGGTTTAAGACCACTATTAATAATGAAACATTTCTCGAATCTTGAATAGAAGTCACTAGTATCTTCATCTGTTTTCTGTTTACATGCTGAGATTGCGTCCCAGTCTTCCTTTCTAGTTGTCAGTAATCTTGGCAGAACCTGTACTATCAAACCTGGCAATGCTTTAGTTTTCTCCCCAAGGCCTACCCCTGGGACACGTTTGTTCTCTTCGTCTTCTATTTCTGCCCATACAATCTTTTTCTCTCCCACCTCCCATTCCTTTTCCTTGAGTTTCTCGTAGATGCCCGTGGGCAGCAGTACTTTTAACATTTTCATGATATCTTCATATGTATAATCCCCCATCAGTAACATGTCTTTAAGTTCTCTGTGAAAACCTGCAGGGTCTTTATCATGGCAGGGTACTAGTTTCTTCATTTCTAACAATTCTAACTTGGTCAGAGGCGTGTGTACATACACACGTTTTAAGGTATGATCCTCACCCATAACTGGATGCACTTCCCGTAAGGGGTTCTGACTTTCAATGCCACTCAGACGTTCCATGTGATACATTTTTCTTTCTGGGGGCGGAGCGGGAACATATTCAGAACTTATGAAAGTGTTATATCTATGTCGTTGTTCTAGAATTATTTGTATTAACTTGGTACTTAGACCTCTCCATCTATCCATGAGTAGTGCTTCTAAGGTTTCATGTAAGGGACCTGGATCAGAATGTTGGTTTCTGTATTTCGTGAGGAGGTGCTGAATCATGTATACACCTGCTAATTTCTGCTCGTCTGGGGAAAGGTTCAGGAATGTCTGTGCTACGGTGTCATCATTGTATATGTCTGGATTGTCAGCCCATAATATCGCTGACCGGGCTAGTTCTTGTTCATCCATAGAATTGAGTACGTGGTACCCTATTCGGTCTCGAAGTCTTTTATCAGTCTCCTGGAACCGATGTTCAGAAGAATTCGGATTTGTTAAGGCAGAGAGAAAAACTCTCTTGCTTTCTGGACGGATGCTTTTCCTAAGGTAAGTTCCCTTACCTACATACGCTATCGTATCTGTAGTCCTTTCTGATTCTTCGGGTTCTTCTTCCTCCTCGGAGGAGGCCTTTTCTTTCTCTTTTTCGTGTATTTCTATCACTGCTTTTCTTATTTTCTTGTACATACTGGCTATGCAAGTTCCCTTATCATGTTTTCCATCGGATATATTTTGACCCCACTTGTTGAGTGCATTTAATTCATCCTGTTGTGTTTCAGGCCTGTCTCGTTCTCTTATTAGGCAGTTTATAAAAAAACGTAGTATATGTGCTTGAGTGTCAACTTTCTGATGTGCCATGGCATCCTTAATACTGTCAGGGTCTTTCCCAGTCTGAACAAACTGATATATTCTATCTAGGCGCTCTTTCATTCCTGCAAATAGCAGCAGGTAGTCAGTGGCAGATCGTAACCGTAGTGATGCCATCATCATTCTATCGTCTTTGCCGGGTACTGGATCATATCTGCAAACTGAAAGGTTTTCTTTGAGTATGTCGAGACGGGGTGACTTGAACGTGAGAGGACTCTGTATATCCCTAAGGTGTAATCTGTGTGTTAATGGCGGCGTCCGAAGACCCCCCATCGCACCTCCTGAAGCGGAAGCTTGGACATTATCTCTCTGTGGAGTCTGTATCTGTACTTGAATTTGTCTTTGAGTAGGGTCAGGTAGAAGCGGTTTCGGTAGATCAACTTTAGGTACGGGAAGTGGTGGAGGTGGTGGAACAGGAGGAATCTGTTGTGGTACTGGCGGAATATGATCTTGGGGTGGGTTACCACCCCCGTCCCTGTCGTTAGGCAGGGCACGGACAGGCAGATTGGTGTAAGCGGGTGCTACATCCTCTAGATAGGAATTCAGGAATATGTCTTTAGTGGTCCTGTGATTTACTTTAGTTGGAACCAATGGTGGCGGCAGATTTTTCGGTATTTCTGAAATGGCCTCAGGCGAACCCTCGGCCACGAGATACATACCGTTTACGAGATTATTTCGTGCGCGGTCTACTTGCTCTGTTTTTACTCGGATCCCTTCAGTAACTAATTCGTTTTCTTGGGCTTTATCTGATTCTTTAAGTCTGTCCTCTCTACGGAGTGCTTTTTCAGCACGCTTATGTGATTCCTTACGCCAAAACTCTATGGCGTCTTTCTGAGATTGTCTGGCTTTCTTTTTCCATAGTGCTTCCTCTACCTTCATGATGCACTCGGCATCCCATGTTCCGGTAACAGGCCATCTGTGTCTCTCGTCTAGATGTTTAGTATAGTCGGCCCATAAATCTAGATACAATATGGCATCTAAGCCATGCTTGTTGTACATAAAATTTCCTGGAGTGTCCCTAGGGGGGATAGGAATTTCTTCCTCTAGTATCCCTTTCCTAGTTCCTATCTGCTTTAACTTGTTGAAGAACGGCATCTTGTTTACTTAATACTGAATGCTCAATCCTAACTACTTAATACTGAATTCAGCTAGTTATACAAGAACACAATAATGCACAAAAAAAAACAGTCACACTCATACCACGACATTAATCACATGAAGAAGACATTTGAGACATATATGACTACCCCCTATACTGGATGTACTGCTAAACAGCACAGATACACTGTCAAAGACAATGCAAAAACTTGAATAACGGATGTACTGCTAAACAGTACAGATACACTGTCTAAAACAGTGCAGACCGGACTTGTGTACCCAAACCCGTCTTGATACGTCCCAGCAATGGTACTCACCGGGAAGCACGGAAACTGAAAGCCTCGGAAAACTCGACTGGACTGGACCGGACTCGACTCGACTCGACACGTGGATACTTCGGAAAACTGGTGGGCCTCTTGACACCTCGAACCTTGCTTCTTTCGGCTAGGCTCTGGTCGGGATCCTCCGCACTCCTCACCGCCTCGTCTGGGCGCTGATTGCAGTCTTCGTCACCTCCGTGGGCCAGAGGGAGATGCAGGAAATCCTGCCGGTACGCGTAGTTTCCTTCTAACTGATGGCAGGGGACAGAGCTTGCAACGCACCAACCGGCGCGTGAGGTGGGGGAGGGGTCCCTATTCGGGCGCCAAAATGTCATAAATATTTAATTTACTATCTTAATTTCTATGCAGGTAAGTACTTAATCAATAATAACTCAATCGGAAAGAAAAAAACAGAGTCCGTGGTGTTCAGAGTTCTTAGGGGTTTTATTCCTTAAAAAGGAATAGTTCCGGAACTGGATATCAGGTTCCTGGCACCACACAGGGTCCAGGAAGGGATAGAGCCATATTTTATTGACAATACATAGCTTATATACTTAATTCATGTCATAGAAAGCAATATAGTAGGCGTAACAGCTGAGAAGAGACAAGATAACAGCATCCACGTGGTAAGGGTACGTAATCAGAAGGCGTGGACTGGGCGTGTGTGCTAGAAACGTCACAGATAGGTGTCACAAAGGGGTGGCACAAAGCAGAATGTTGCAATGTCAGCAGAAAACTGGAGCTTGGATGCGCGCGCAGCTGCATGACGTGTGATTCACGTGGAAACTGGAGGGTGCAGGGGACTTGACATTTACACTAGCGGAAAGAGACAGAAGTCTGGCATGTCAGATCAACTCGTACTTCTATCATATCTGATATCTGATGTTTGGGAACCATATTATCTAGAGGGAAAGGTCTCTGGGGCAGAAGCTATTCTATACTGACTGTGAGTGCGTGCATAAGCGCCTAAGTGTCTGCATGAGAAGCGTGGGGGCATGGGCCTTCCATGGGAGCATGGTAACAGAGGCTATGAATTACTTGCACGGAGACAGTTGGCCGGCCCTTGTGCTCTGCAGCTGGGAGGGTGTTTACTTAAACTAGTAGGCAGGAATGTATTTTCGAGGAGCGGAACAGATAATTCGAAGGTTGTAGTCAGTCTTGGCAGGCAGCAGGCTGAGCTAAGCGCGGTGGGCCGCGCTGGAAGTAAGTCAGAGTTCACGGATACAGAGACAGCCTGGGCTGAGGCTTTCAGAGTCAGAAGTCAGAAGAGGGCTCGATGGCAGAAATTCAGGGCCTACTTTGCCAGAGCTGAAAAACGTGTAAAGTACACTACAAAAAGACGTTGGCATGGCATACTTAGGAACGGACTATTCAACCCATTCAGGGTGGGTCTGAAAGAGGACATGTTAACGTTGGATGCAAATGTATTTGCGTCTTCATAGTTGGCACAGGAGGGAAGTTACATGCACTTTAAGCTGGTACATGGAGTCGGTGGGGTACACGCTAGGGAACACAACTTGACCATAAAATCTATATTTCCTCAGCTGTTTGGGGGTGTTGTGCTTTTTGATGGGTGGGTTGGCAGGTCTTGGGGCATTCCTGGGAAGGTCTAATACCGGATAGAAGTGGTTGGGACAAAATCCACGATGATTTTTGTTGTTGCTATTTCTGACATTTTGCTCAATGTAGCGTTTTCGGGGGCCTGTTTGGAGGGGTTCCTGGTGTTTGTGGGTGGGTTTTGGGGTCTGGGAGCACTGCTGGCTATGGATACTTTAGTTTGCAAGAGGTTTGAAGCAAATCCATGGTGGCAGAGGGGAGTTAGGGCCTAGCTGCAGAGCGCGCGCGGAGTGATTTGGGAAATTGGCAATAAAATGACTAAGTCCCCATTTTTTTACTTTTGCTCTTTGGCTGTTTGGGGGTCTTCTACTCGTTTTCTCCTGGGTTGACGGCTCTGGGGCCATTGCTGGGAAGCTCTAATACCGGATAAAATTGGTTTGGACCAAATCTGAGGCGGAATTTTTTTTGTGTTTTTGCTGACTTGCTTGCATTTGAGGTGCTCTTTGGGGGGGCTCCGGGTGTTTGTGGGTGAGTTTTGGGGTCTGGGAGCACTGCTGGGACAGTCTAATCTTGATTGCATTTGCTTTTCAGGAAATCCGTGGTGGAAAACTGGAGTTATGGCCTAGCTGCACAGCGCGTTTGGACCGAAGGCCGAGAAATATTGTAAGTATGAGATTTTGCTTTTGGGCTGTTTGGAAGTGTTGTGCTTTTTGTCGGGTGGGTTGGCGGGTCTTGGGGCATTCCTGGGAAGGTCTAATACCGGATAGAAGTGGTTGGGACAAAATCCAAAAGGAAAAGACTTTTGGCACTTTTTGTAACTTAGGGTTCGTTAGGGTTAGCCCTAACAGCAGGATTGCATGTGTTTTGGGGTGTTCTAGATTTTTGCAACTGAGTTCTGGGATCTTAGAGCACTTGTGAGAATTTGTAATTTTGGTTGCAAGTCATTTGAAGAAAATCCATGGTGGGAAAGGGGGGATTTGGCATAGTTAAAGAAAGCCTCTGCCACTATTCTTAAGTTAGGGCTCGTTAGGGTTAGCAGTATTTCTATTGCATGTGTTTGGGTGGGGGGGTTTTCGAGTCTTGGAGCGATGCTGGCTATGGATACTTTTGCTTGCTTGCAAGTGGTTTGAATACAATCCACGGTGGGTAAGGGGGTATTTGGGCCTACTTTTACTTTCGAAGTACGTTTTGTCACCAGTTTTCTGCTAGGCCTCGTTTTTTGAGATCCGATTGGGGGTCTTCTACATTTTTGCAACTGGCTTTAGTAAGGGTCTGGGTGGAAGCACTGCTGGGAAGGTCTAATTTTGTTCTAAAACACAGTTTACAGTACACCTAGCTTGAGGGGAAAGATCTGCTAAATTAATTTGCCCATACCTATTTATCCTTGAAAAGGTGACTCAGACAGAGTACGCACTTTCAAAAATGTTGTACTGTCTATTAGGAAAATCAAAGTGTGACTTTTTGCACTACACAGCGTACATACCTTATATTTATTTATCAGTGCTGTTTTTTGTTAAATAATTACAGGCCGGGTTTCAGTCTGTGCAATAGGGAAAAAAGGATGGAGTCAGGCTTCACATTAGCAAGCCGCAATTCAGCATCCGCCAGGCAGGCAGTGGACAGGGTGTTTTCTGGTCAGCAACATTGATGGACGAAGCGTCAGCTGGAATGGAGGAGTGCCGCTAATAATAGGAATTATTTGCTGCATGCAACTTACTTACCAAATTCAACAGGACAACTACAACAATACAGATACAGTATCCATTCTTTTATTCAATGAGTGTGTGTGACTGCATATCTTGGATCTCTCTCTGCTTCTAAATTGATCCCTACAGCCATTTTATAGGTTTTACTTCGGCTATTTTTTAAACCTAAATTAATGTAGCCCTGTACTGTCGCATTCTGTCATTCACGGTTGTCGAAAGTACTACTTACTTTTCTGTAACAATGCATTCAGTAGTGCATGCACTTCCTTTATGTCACGTAAAAGATTTATGGTTAGCTTTGTACCCAAAAATTTCTTTATGTTCAATTATTGTTTATCCATGCTGTGCTTTTTTTTTTCTCTCAACAAAACCTACCCAAAAAGAAACCCCCATTCCCATCCATTTTACAAACCCTAACCCTCTTCTCCCGGGTTGTGTGGTTTTGCTTGATGTGTTACTAAATTACATCAATAATTCCACACACTTGCTGGGGAGGATAAGGTCATAGCAACAGGCTGGTGAAGGAATCCGAGGATATATTCTAGACTTACTCAGCTTCAGTACTATTTCTTGTAGTAGTAGCCAATGTCAAAGAAATCCTACACAAGTACAAGTTATACTATTAATACTTTACCATTTGTTAGGCTACATTGTGGCACTGTTGTACTCTAGTGTACTGTCACCTGCTATATTTTCTATCGTACCGTTGTAATGCTACAGTAACGACAAACCAGGTTTCATTTTCTTTTTTTCCATAGCCATGCAACTGCCACTGTGTCACACCACTAGTACCACCGTAATGAGGAGGAAATTTCAGCCGCCCTGGATTGCAACCTTAATTGCCATTTCCCGTGGAGCCAGCTCTGGGCCGAGCCCTACTTTCAAACAGAAATTACAGGTAAGATAAGCGTTTGGTTGGAGGTAGTATAATGGAGTATTAGGAGAGACGAGAGATTGACGGTAGTACTACTAAAGTCCTAGGACTATTCAGGAAAACAAACTTACTGTTAAACCCCCACCCACCTCCCAATTCCCACCCCCCAAAAGTCTCTAAAAAAGGGGCAAGGGACACTACGGCAGGGTGCTGTTGACTTTAGCATCCAGGGCATCATGCTCCTTGCGGAGGGTGGCATGTTCAAAGGGGAGGCCCTCCACCAAGCTCTTATAGTTCAGGACCTCCTGCTCCAGGTAGGACAGTCAGAGGGATAAGCGGCGCCGGCGTGCCTTGCAAATCCTGTGGGGGGCAGCTGCTGTCTTTGCTGCTCGGCGGTGGCGTTTGGCTTTGGTAGCCCGGCTCAGTACCGCTGGAGTACTGCGCTGGCTGGCAGCCCGCACGGAGGAGGAGGCAGCTGTCCCAGTGGACGTTGTTGTAGTACCAGTCTGCGTCTCCTCCTCCTCCAGGGCCACCAGCCGCCAATATTCAGCGACAGTGGCATCCAGCCTCCGTTGCCAGGCCATTCGAGCCAGCTCCCTCCTCCTTGATGGTCTCTTGGATTTGGAAGGAGCAACTATATGAAGAAAGAAAGACATGGTAACCAATGCTCCTTAAGATTAACACAAAATGATTGAGCAGAAAGTTGTCACAGTACAAGTAGCAAATTGAAAGCACAGTACATAACTATTGAGGACAGTATCTATGTAACCTCCGACTTCTTCATCCTTGCTCTAACATTAATGGGAGTTTAAGGAACAAATTCTACGAGCATTATGGACTTCCATTACAGTCGACTATGACAGTACACAAGTCTTATTCTTCTTCTTCTCTCTTGTTTAGGAAAATTGGTACGTTATCTTATGCAAGCTGGCATAATGCCAGCGCAGTGAACTTGCACCCGAGAAAAACAGACGCACACCATGGTGAGTGAGACAGACTTGCGTTACTGTACCGGTCCAGTACATGCAGGTGGTGAAGCTCTTACTTTTCTATTACGGGTGGAACTGAGACTACTCTGTTAAAAGGGCTACTGCCTAATTAATTTAGCTTTCACCCTACAGTGCAAATGAGTATTAGAAAAGGAAAATGAAGAAGCTAAATAATCTGATTATCTATCACTTCACATGGGATGTATTTGATGACATATGGGATGACTTTAGGTGCTTTGCTTATTATTGAGTGAACAGTGATACACCCACACATGAATGACGTACTACTACTAAACTAAAGTTATTAAGAGAGGTAGGGAGTGTCCACCGTAATAACCGGATATATGCTGTGCTTGCAGTTGCAATACAAACTACTGCTACTATTCATGGTAGTATTTGGACAAAATTACAACTTCTTTTCCTTGCCTTTCCTACACTGGAACGGACGTGCGGGTGCGGTGTTACATGCTCTTCAAAGTAACACTTAGTTCATCCAGTGACCGTCTACTCTCTCTAGATACACATATGCTATCTAAGAGTCAGATAGTACCATGAATGATCCAGGCATCCATCCATTCAAAGTATATGCTTACATACAGTTTCTGTTTCACCCACCCAGGTTGTTCTCCTTCCACCCATCCTTGCTTCATCATTCACCCAGCCATGCACCATACCATATTCTTTCCTTCCCAGCCACCTCGGGGACCAAGCAAACACATATCATTCTTCTTTGCCAGTCATCATTACATTTCTCGTCCTTCCACACTTACTTACACCCTTCTTTCGCTTTTCGTTCATCCCATCCATCAAGTTCATCTCAGATCTGATTGGGATTCTTCTTGCCACAAACTTCACAGCTAAGTCGAAGTACATTTAGAGGAGGCTACTACCTGGTTTATTTATAATACACCCGTGCAGAAAGCACACTCTGCAGTCTTCAATCTCAATAAGTAAGGAATATATAGCTTACCTCTGCCCGCCACCACCGTGTCATCCCCCACAGAATTGTCCGGCACTTCCACCGCCTCCTCCCCAGAGTTGTCCTCGTCCAATGCCACCAACACCTCCGCGCTGGCCCCGCCTCCAGATGTTCCACCTACAAAGTACATTTAATAATATTAGAATACACCACTCACTACTATATAATATTTGGTCTAGGAGGAAGAAAGAAATGTGAAAAAAACAGTATACAATTTAATAATTTGTGACTGTCTACTCTAAAATAAAAATGTCCCTTTTTCCAGGGAAGGCTGTTGTCTTGCTGCACTTTTTGGCACAACTGTTGAATGCTTGCTTTTTATTTTTAACACGCACCACTTTTTCTCCTAACAGACAGAAGCTTGACTTCAAAGAACACGAGCAGGATCAAGTTCAAACCAGGTGAGCGCTCGGCTCAACCACAAGAAATGTGTCCAATTAATCGTCAGCACTAAGCACTTTTCCATTTTCAGTTAAACGTTTACTTTTATGACAAACTTGATTTTAATAAATGTGTTTACTTTTAATAAAGCTTTTAAACTTAAATAGACTCTGTGGTTTTTGGTCCTCCAGACTAGAGTGGATGAGCTAAAGGTTTTGCAATTTTTGCAAGCATGAGTGCGTGCCTCTGACATCATTCGGGAATAATCATCGGTGACTTTGGGAGCTAAATGACTCTGCCACACTATCTAGTCAGTAAGGAGATTGGGGGTTCAACTACAAAGTCTGTTATCACTGAGGTATGTGGAAAGTCTAACAGCACCTATTATAATTGATAAGCTAAGCAATGCATTATTTAGTGTGCATAGTTCTGTTTGTGCAGATTTGTCCCTGCAACAGTAGTAGAATGGATTGTCCTCCTATCCAAACCAAAAGTAAAGTAGTATTTTATTCTTTCTTGGTGGTCATTCACCTTTTTATTGTTGGCAATTGTCAAAGCATAAACATTTAGAAGACTTGAAAAGACATTATGGACAATCCCAGAGGACTGCACTCAGTGCATAGAGCTATTGCTGACTAGAATGGAAGTCCAATGGAATTGCCAAATGTGCAATCTTAGTTAGCTACACAGACAGACTAATAAGAATAATCTAGTAATACCACACGGAGTCATAGTCGAGGCAGGATAAGAATTTAGATCCAGTCTACAAGAAGATCAAAGACGATTTAGAAAAAATCGAATGAGGAACGCTGGGAAAAAATAAGTACTCTATATTAAAATTAAAACTTACTGGGGCCAGCAAAGGAGCCCTTGCCTGCCCGATCCTGGCCTGCATCCTGAACAGCACCCTCCTCCTCCTCCTCCTCCTCCTGTGTCCTCCTCTTGCCCCTGGGGGAAGCTGATGTACAACATGAAAGAAAGAAAAACAGAAAACATGGATGATATTTGTCAACCAAATCAAAAATTTCAAAAGAACTAACAAAATATTTTGGCGAAATAGCAAATAGACAACTATTCCACGGGATATATTATTGACCAATCTCATGTGGTCTACTACGTTATTATTATTGCTTGATTTGCGGACCGTCGAATTGGAAACTTCTTATGTAACTCAGTAAACAAAGTACTAAAAAGGTTTGCCTAGGATTGGCAGGCAGCAGTCCGCAGCACGCGAAATCACAGCCAAAGTCCATCGTGATTGCAGATCAGCGACAACACTAAAGTTTCCTACTACATTAACCAGTCATTACAATACTCTAACTATCAATCCACCACCACTATTTCTTCTTATCGCCATGTGTACAAAGGAAGGACTGGACTTGAGTCTGTAGGGGCTGATTTAGAAGCCTCTTGCGGCTCTTTTGCTCCATTGTTGCCTGACTTTTGTGACGCAGCGGCAGCACAAAAGAGGCGCAATGGTGCGGCGTATATTAACAACGTGACGCATATGGGAGATGCATCACGTTGTAAAGCCCTGCACCATCAGGGGGCGTTCCTGCGCAAGGGAGGGCGTTCCTGCGCAGGAACGCATCCTAAAAGTGGCTGAGGGAAATCTACAAGATTTCAATCACTCACTTTAACGACAATGATGCGTGACTCAAACCCTGCGCCTGCTTGAAGCAGACGTACGGCTTGACGCAGCATTGGGGAGATAGGGCACCCCAGAGCATTGATGGAGCTGCGCCATCGTTGCGACACAACTCCAGCAATGCGCCGCCCTTACGGCACAGATGCGTAACGCTTTGGTGACGTTTTGGGCCCATGGTGCGCCGCATTGTAAATACGGCGCACCATGGGTGATAGTGGCGTGGCGCACAATTACTGGTGCATCCCTGCTACTTTGCAGGAATGCCCCGGTAATTTAAAATCTGAACCTTAGTGTGTAGCATTACGCAGTTCTTTAAACTACACTCATACATAATTTCACAGGCCAATGAAATGAACACAAAATCGAAAACAAATAAGCATAGTAGCAACACTACTGAGAAGGAGAGCAGTGCACCTGAAATGCACAGAAGATTTTGAAATATAATTTACCTACAATGTAATGAGCAGCATTATTGCTCTTGGTAAAAAACAAAAATTTGCAATATAATAACACAGCAGGAGAAAACAGAGTAGTAAAGAAATAGCTACTACTACTCACCAAGCCCGGGGATCTCGAGGCCAAGCAGGTTGAGCAGATCTCGTTCACGGGTCAGGACATCCGTCCAGCGGTGGGTGGCCTGGTTGTAGGTGCGCTGCACCGGAGAGTGGTGGTGCATGGCCCGGCACACCTTCTCCCACCGCTTCCGGCGCTCCCGCATCCCGTACCTGCCTCTGATCTTGCCGCCTGCCATTATGGTCCTGGGGAGGTGGCGCTGTACATAGAACACTAGTGCGGCCACCTCCTCCGCGCTAAAGATCTCCCGTGGCATCACTAGCTCCCCCCTCAAACGCCCGCATGGGAGCCAGGCACGGGGTGCGGGACCCTTCCCCTTCTCGGGATGCTTCCCGGCTCCCTTCAACATGATCTGGGCCGAAAGGAATAAAGAAAATAGAATAGGGAAGAGAAGAAAAGAAAAGAGTTTAAAAAAGTAGTTTAAAATTAACCAAAACTAGCAGTAAACACAAAAATATAGGGCTAGAAAAATAGAGGGATAGATAATAAGTAAAATAGATAAAAAAAAACTTCAAACAAGCAAAGGATGGCAGAGATTTAGAGAAGATACAAAAAGCATGCCCAGAACCATAGCAATGAATGAGAAACAAGATGGCCACGCCCGTTCACGACCGCGCGGGTAAGTTCGCGCGAGCTGTTCCTCGCGAACACTCGCGAAATTGTACTGGCGAGCCGCACACTTTTTGAGATTACACTTCGCGCCCGGAAATGGAAATACGTCATGCAAACAAGATGGCCGCGCCCTTGAACGACCGCGAGGGTAACTTCGCGCCTTGCGCTACAAGCGGCTCGCGAAAACGCACAAAACCTTGCGAACTAACGTGCCGCAAAAAAAGAAATCGCATATTCGCACAAATTCGCAGCTTCCGAATCCGATCTCGCGCGTGTTCGCGCCCCGCGAATCCCGCGAAATTGCAGAAAAATGAGTTTTGCAAAACTGAAAGCACTCGGCAGGTGCAAGAGTTCAAACTCAGCATTAGTAACCATTCCCTGTAGTGCTTCCTGACTGGGGCCCCTCCAGAGTTCAGTTGCTAGTTGCAACAATTTTATGACCCTGCTCTGACCCTCACAGCAGGCTTATAGAATAGCTAGAAGTAGGCCACAAATGTCCTGGAAAAAAAAATTGCACTGCAACATAAAGCAAATTACAGATAAGGAAGCAGGTGCCAGACCTGGAATTTTAAAACAGTGACACATTAATAAACTAACCCCAAATTAATTCATGTCAGTTGAAGCAGGGCAGGTGTGCTTGCTTTTCCTCCCCATAATCTACAGTGATGATGAACCAGAGGGTGGCATTGATGTAACAGAAGGTGGCATGGGTGAAACAGAGGATGGCAGTGGTGAAACAGAGGGTGCTGGGAGGCTGTGATGATGAACCAGACGTAGAAACAACATAGTCGCGACCGTTGCGAGCCGACAAGTAAGTTCGCAATTGCGAACTAGTACCAAACCCTTGTGAACTGGCAGAAACCCTTGCGAACACAAAAAAAAATCCGCAAATTTGCGAGAATTCGCGGATTTTGCGGATTGCGAGTTCGCAAATTCGCAAAATTCGCGAACGCCAGATTTGCAAAATTCGCCCATGCTTACCCTTTACCCGCATGAACAGCAGAGGTAAAGAAACAAATATAGAAAGACTTATATAGTGGAACTAGGCTCCATTTTTCTTGGAATGTACAGATGTGGTGTTGCTCAATCAAATCATTCCAACCTGGCAAATATTTTTTTTGGAGCCCGCCACATTCCAGGCAAGGATCTTAAGCTGGGAAGTTGGAATTCCATTACCTGAAGGGTTTAGTTGTACCAAGGGGGATAGAGCAGAAGATGGAACAGAGGTATCACAAATTGCTGCAGCCCCATGATCCCTCGCGCTGCAAACAGGTTGACTACTGTTTCTGTTGGCTGTTACCCAAGTTTGAGATTGTTCAGAGACAGTACATGATAGAATAGTGTTAGGGGGGTTTGGGATGTTAGTAGTTGAAATGGGTTCTTATTCCTGCCATGGGTGTGATTCATGACATAGTGAATCAACCGCTTTAAGTGAGGACCCTCTATATGTAGGCAATGGTAGCACATTATCATAAGCCTTTGCTGCAGTGATTGTTGGGAAGCGCCTAATCTGGATGGATGAAGAGTCCGGGGGGCAAGACCTATACTTCCGCCAGGTCTTGGCTGGTCAGGATTAATTTGATGCAGTCTGTAGGAATATTATTGAACGTGCATCTCCGTGCCCCAATAATATCTTCCCTGATCAGCGAGCGGCAACCCCTGACCTGAAGTAGCCAATGAATAGATTTGTTTTTCAAAGATTCAACATTCTTGAATCTACTGCTAGGGGCAATTTTAGGGACATTAACTGAAACAAATGTCTGTCCCTGACAAGGGGGACAAGTAGGTTGTTTATTCTGTTGAGCTGGAACATTGGTACCCATAAGTGGATCTATTAAAACATTTGTAGGCCTATGATGAATTGCGGTAACTTGAGAATAAAGTTGCTTTTGAAAGTCGGAGCCTTAGTGGCTCGTGTAGATGGAATTGCAGGAGCATATGACTGGCCACTATTTGTGAGATCTCCTATTTTAGGTACCTGTTGTGGGTTACATAATACAGGACCTGCTGGTGTATGCAGTGTGCTATTATGGACTAGCATTTTAACGGTGCCCACAAGTTCCTCAATCATCACCTTCAAAGACCCAACCTCCTCCTTAAGTGACATAACAATCTGGGTAAGGGTCTGTGCTAAAATAGGACAGGTGGAGACTATCTCAATGGAGCTCTTATTTCTGGTGGGGATGGGCTGTGGGGATTGCACTTCCCCACAAGAGTCAGGCTCCCTGGCCAGGATTTCACATCGATTTGTGCAGATAATTAAGGCTCAAGGTGGCCTACGACATCATGAACAAGAGGTAAGGGCAATGGGGGGGGGTGACGGTTAACGAGTCTGGCTCAGGGCCCAACATTGTAGCCTCCTGACCACTCCTTACTCCTTTATGTAAGTTTTTTTGGAACATCTGGGGGACAGTAGTTGGGCGCAGGGGAAAAGAATCCTTATTATGTACAGAATTAGCATAATCAGAAGGGACTGGCAATTCAAAACCTAAAAGCCCTTCATTCTGTTCATTACAGAGTTGTTGGTGGCTGTTGTACTCTTTGCTGCTTTCCTTGCCTTTTTTCCCTTGCCCACCCCGCTAGCAGGGCAGATAGCCCCCCCTGTACTCTCCATAGTTTTCCTTTTGCCCATTCCCAACCTAAAAATTAGCTACTTTAGGTCACCAGCAAAATCACAGATGGAATAATTGCACAAACAAGGAGGAAACCGAAAGTAGCTTTCACTGTGCGTTGACTGACTTCTGAAGACAAAGGATTTGCAAGGGGTTTAAAGCATAGTAGATTTTAGGACGTCCAAAGAGAAGTAAATAGCAATCAGTTAAAAATGGGTTACACAGCCTGAAGTCAACACAGTACCTTAAGAATGTCTTTAGGAGATTTTTGTGACAAAAGTATTCCGATGATGAGATAAAAGGGGTCTGGCCCTGCCCTTTCTGGCGATGACGGGCTAGGACGGGCCCGCCGTTGGCCAGGGCTTAGACCGCGCGTGTCCCATGCCACGGGGGGAGAGGCAGCTCTTTAAGCACAATGGCAACACCTCCCCCTCACTTGGGGCAGCTGCGGGCGGCGCACTGGCTTCTGGGACTTGCAGTCTCCTTTACTGATGGTTCTGAAGAAAAGAATAGCCATTTAGTGCCCTGGGACGCCGGTCCCACCAGGCTAAAAGTCAGTAGCTGGAGACCCCCTTAGGTTATGAAGCGCTGGGTTCTGAAGTGCGAGAAAGCAAGATTGATGTCCTGCGCCACGGGGGTGTGGGCAGCGCTTTAAGCACGATGACAACGTCTCCCCCTCACTGGCGGCAGCTGCGGACGTCACACTGGCCTCTATGACGTGCAGTCCCCTTTACTGATGGTGCTGAAGGAAAGAATAGCCACGTCGTGCCCTGGGACGCTGGTCCCACCAGGGCTAAAAGCCAGGAGCTAGAGACCCCCTTAGGCTATGAAGCGCTGGGTTCTGAAGTGAAAAAAAGCAAGATTGATGTCCCGCGCCACGGGGGGTGGAGGGCAGTGCTTTAAGCGCGATGGCAACGCCTCTCCCTCACTGGCAGCAGCTGCGGGAGTCGCACTTGCCTCCAGGACTTGCAGTCCCCTTTTTACTGATGGTGCTGAGGAAAAGAATAGCCACGTCGTACCCTGGAACGCCGGTCCCACCAGGGCTAAAAGTCAGGAGCTGGAGACCCCCTTAGTCTATGGGTTCTGGAAGACCCCCTAGGCTGGGTTCTGAAGTGCGATAAAGCAAGATTGATGTATTTATTTAATTAGTTATTTAGTTATTTATTTATGCGTTTTTATATAGCGCAGACTTTACCCGAAGTTGTCAGAGCGCTTCACAATAGGAACGTTAAGCATACATGAGGAGAAAATTACAAGTGAACAAATTACAAAAGCAAACGTTAAGTTACATGAGGTAAAAGTGACAATTGTGAGCAAACAAAATACAAGAGGCAGCAAACAGTACATTACAGGAGGAAAGAAAAAAAGTGACATGTGTGCACGTTACAATGGCGTACAAAGTATAAGTAGAGGTATAGTACTGCAATAAATGGCAGACACTCAAGCACCTCAAACGTTGCGTAGGCAATGGTGGCACTTGCGCAAGTATCTAAAGCAAACAAAATGAAGGAGGTAGCAAACAGTGTGTTACAAGAGAAAAGTGACCTGTGCATGTTACAAAAGAGTACCAGACACAGATAGAAGAATAATACTTCAAAAGAAAAATGGCAGGCCACTCAACACCCCTCAAACCACAAGAACACACTGGGATGGCACTTCCATAGTCATGGAGAATAGAATTTCCTATAATGGAAGGTCTTACTTCAGATAATAGAGAGAGTGAGCATTAAATTTGGAAGTGTCTTTAAAGGAGGAGAACTTTGAGGTCAGTTTTGAGGCCTAGAAGGAGGTGGTGGTCCGGAGCTAAGGCGTAAGTTCCAGATTCTCCCCGCGTTGCCTGAAAAGGATTGCGCCATCGATCATTCCTTCTTGAAAGTGGGAGGTTCAAGCAGTAGATTTTCCACATTACGTGATGGTCTAGAGCCTCCAGAGGGTTTCAGTTTATTTGCCAGGTAGCTAGGAGAGGAGAAGTGCAAGGCTTTGTGGGTGATACAGGCAGTCTTGTAGATAGATCTTGCCTTGATGGGAAGCCAGCGGAGGGTGGATAACAAGGGTGTGATGTGGTCGCTTCTTTTAGCCCCATAAATGAAACGAGCTGCTGAATGGAAACCAGATTTAAGGAGGGACAGGTGGGATTTGGGGAGGATAGTAAGAAGAGAATTACAGTGGTCCAGTCTGGAGAGGACCAGCAATTGGACTAGGGTTTTAAGGTCTTGCTCCGAGAAGAAGCAACGAATTCCCCAAAGAAGGCGCAGTTGGTATCGAGCAGATTTTGCAACAGAATTTATGTGGGTGATTAGATTGAGTTTTTTGTCGAGTGTGACACCAAGGGATTTGGCGCTGTCGACAATGATTGGTTTATTGTTAAGTAGATTCATCTGATCCATCCATGATTGAACCGGGGAGGAGAAAGTGAGGAGGAGAGGAGGAGGAATTCAGTTTTGGTGGGATTCAGAATCAGTTGATGAGTTGACATACAGTTTTGAATGGAGTCGAGAGTAGAGCTTAGGATGGAGACATCGTGAGTGGAGGCAACCTTGAGGTAGATTTGAGTGTCGTCTGCATGGAGATGATAGTGGATCCCGGATTTACTTGGGAGATTTCCCAGTGGTTCTAAGTAGAGGTTGAACAATGTGGTTGCAAGTATGGAGCCTTGAGGAACACCTTGACCTACTGCCAAAGGAGATGAAAGACTGTTCGCTATTTTGATCATTTGGGATCTATCAGAGAGGAAGGAAGCAAACCATTTAAGCACAGTGCCCTCCACGCCCATTCTCTGTTGAAGAGTTTTGAAGGGAATGTGTGGTGTTTGACAGTGTCAAAGGCTGCAGTAAGGTCAAGGAGGATTAAAAGACAAGACCCCCCCCGGGTCGAGTATCCGCAGCGCGTCAACAATCACTTGCAGCAAGGCTGTTTCAGTGCTGCAGTTTTGGATGAAGCCGGACTGAAAATTGTCAAGAAGATTATTGTCCTTGATATGACGAGAGAGTTGTTTCGCTACACATCTTTCTGTGATCTTCACAAGAAAGGGTAGGTTAGTGATGGGGCAGAAATTGTTAAGGTCATTCGCATCAGCAGTTTTTTAAGCAGAAGGGTGACCTGCCCAGTTTTGAAGGAGACAGGAAGGGAGCCTTGACAGAGGGAGAGGTTGACCAGAGTGTTTCAATAGGAAAGGGAATGGGTATAGAAGTCAATGGCAATGGCACTAGGTATGGGGTCAAGGGAATGGTGGAAGGTCTTTGTTTCGCGGATGCACTTGAGGAGGGCATCTTCAGAGATGGGGGTCAAAGTTCTGCTGAATGGCTAAGGATTTTCGCTCCTTCTAGAGGGGTAGGGTGAACGACCTGATCCACAAGTATTTCACTTTTTTATCAAAGAATATAGCGAAATCTGCTGCTTTCTTCGTAGAATCCTCCAACTTGGACGTTGGGGGAGAGCAGTTGGGAATCTTGATGAGATCGAATAGTTTTTTGGGTCTATTTTGAGTCAAGGAGGGTTCTGATGGAAGATGTGCTTGTGGTACTTGGATCTTGCTGAACGAAGCGTGGCCAAATTATCGGTGGAGGGCACTTGCCTCCATTGTTTCTCCATGCATATTGGGTGCTTCCTTTCTTCATAGAGGGATTTGTTGAACCAAGATGCTGAGGGAGTGGGCCTTTTTTTTTGCTTTGGAGAGGAGAAACGTTATTGATTTAGACTGCTTGGACTGTGAGGCATTGGGAGGTGAGCTAGTCAACATCTAGTTTCGGGTCTTGCCCTGGAAGTGATAGCAAAGCTGATTCACAGAGGGAACCAACATCAATATTTTTAGTGTCACGGAACCAGGAGGTAGCCCTATCAGGTTGTCCAAGAGTTATAGAGTGTGATAGGTAAAGAGCGAAAGGGATGAGGAGGTGGTCAGACACGTCTACATGAATAGGGGTAGCGATGGAAAGCATGTCTGCTTTAGAGATAACAAGGTCCAGGATTGAGCCCTTGGAGTGTGTTGATTATGTGCAGTGTTGCATAAGATCGTTTGCAGAGAGGAAGGTGGCCAGCAGATTCGCATAAGCGTCTTGCGGTACGCCCCAGTGAAGATTGAAGTCACACACAAAGGTCTGATTGTCACTTTGAGAGTATTGGTCGCTGATGAAGTCAGTGAGTTCCTCCATAAACAAAGGGCCACTGCACGGCGGGCGGGAAATGGCATGGAATCTGAGGGGTGAGCAGTGGTGTAATTGAAGCTCAAGAGATAGGCATTCAAAAGTGCGGAAGGAGCTGATAGGAAAAGCCTTAAGTTGAAGGGCGTTTCTAAAGATGACTGCAACACCTCCCCTGACTTTTTCAATTCATCATTCCTAAGTAAAGAATAGCCTGTGGATAGTAGGAGATCAAACATAGAGAGAGAGGTATCGTTGAACCAGGTCTCTGTGAGGAAGAGCATGTCTATGTTGTGAAGGGTGATGGTGTCGGAGATTTCAAGTTTGTGTTTGATTGCAGATCTGCAGTTTTGGAGCAGACAGTGCAGCTCTGTCAAAACTGTTTTGGTGACGGGGCACTTGGGCTATGAAGGGTGATGGGGATATTGTTCTTATACAGGGATGCTCGAGGGGGTTTAGGTGGAAGCTTGGTTCTGGCAGAGGAGATGGTCGGAATAGTGCAGATAAATGGAAGCTACAAGCTGGGAGATGGAGGTGATAAGAGAGCCTAGCTTATTTTCCAGCGAGAGTAGGGCAGAGCATGGACGGTTGGGTGGCTCGATGGAAACAGGAGGCGGTGAAATTGGTAGTGGAAGGCAGGGAGAGATGGGGGACAGGAGGAGAGTTGGGGTAAAGTGTTCATAGGTGGGGAAAGGTAGAGGTTGGGAGCGGGAGTTGGTGTATCAGAGTTGAGGGGTGAGTTGTCTTTGTTGGCATTGAAAGAAGGAAAGGAGTTAAGGACATACATAGGGGGAGATGGGTGCGGATCGAGGCGGTGATGCAGAAGGAGAGAGGAGGACTGTGTGGAGTCATAGAAATGAAGGAGGTTTGGGAGGAAAAAAGGGGAGGTGATTGGATAGGTCCTGTTTGCTTGGAGAGGTGGCTGTGAGGGAACGGGCATCTGGCAGAGTGAGGGGGGGTTGGGAGAAAGGGAAGTTGAAGAAAATAAATGGTTCTGCTGGGCCCGAGGGAGGGAAATAAAAAGAGATACCAAGGGGGGAAAGGGGGTAGCACAGCAATGCTGGAGGAGTAGGGGGAAGGAGAGAGATGCAATGGGTTTGTGGAGAAGTCGGGGTAAATAGCAAGGAGAGAAGGGGGTAGAGAAGAGGGAGAGAGGGAGGAATGAGGAGAGCATAGGGAAAGTTAACTGGGGGAGAGGGTTGGAGGAAAGGTAGACTAAAAAGGGGGGTGGTAGGTAGGAAAATGGGGGAGGAGATGAGATTGGAGTACCGGGACGGGGCATATTGGACGAAGAGCGTATCAGCTAGAGGTAAGGTTGACGTGATGAAGGGGGGGCGTACTGTGAGGGGGGAGGAATGGGAGAGGAGGGCATTAAGAGGGCCGACCTGTGCTTCTCAAGGGTGCAGCCTATTGGAGTGTAGGGGGGTCAGGGGAGGAGAATGGGAGTAGTGAGTGGAGCTACGCGAAGTCAGGGGAAAACCTGGTCACAGAGGAGGGGAGTAGGGAGTGGAAGAGGTGGTCAAAAAGAGAGAGACAGGTGTCTTTGCCTTGGATCATGACAGTACCGTAATTATAGAGTGAGATAGTGAGGGAGCCGTTGAAACACGCGTAGGGGGACATTTTTAGTTGTTTCCCATGCAGGATAGAGGAGGAGGAGGTGACGTTAAGGGAATTATATAAGCTGGTGCATTGTCAGCTTGTGTTAACACTAGTGTTTGAGGTTCCTCTCATTACATACAGCACCTGTGGCAGGGAAGAGATTCATATCTTACCTTTGTTTTTTTTCTATCGCAATCTCCCCACATTACTTGCGCCAAGACGCGATTATCCAGCTACTGTTCATACCCAGGGGATGTATGAGTACAATGTGCCGACCTATAATCGATTTGATCAGGCCCTTTCAGACCTGGACGTACAGTACTGACAATCACATAGGCTGGCCAATGTCAATGAATGTGAGGGAAACATACTAGAGGACATACTAGGCTCTCGATTACCTACCTTGATGGAGAAGCTAGATGTTCAGGAATTAAGGAATATGCAGTCACCTGCATCAGCTGACCATCAGCCACAGGTAGAGGGCGATATAGGACCCACACCAACTGCCCGTACTGACATACTTAATACTGTCCACAATCTTAAGAGAAGCAAAACTGATTTTTACCTTAATGTCCTAAGGTGGAACGTTGCAGGCCTTGAATCAAGGTTAGTTGACATAAACTGGTTGCGTATGATATCTGACCCAGATGTCATAATGTTCCAGGAAACATGGGCCACACATGATTTGCGTATAGAACGGTTCCATTGCTTTAGCTTAACATCACCCAAGCCCGATGTTGGCCGTGCATCCAGGGGTTTGTTTATTGGGATTAGCATAGCATCTGGAGGGAGTATTAGGTTATACCCACCAATAGTCCCAATATGCAAATATTGGAATATAAAAGACGAGTCCCTTTTTATTTAATTAACTTTTATAATAATTACTTTTATTCTGTTCCAAATAGGAACTTTATCGAGCTTTTTAGAAACATTTCCAATTTAGATAGACAGCAAGGATCAGATGAGTCTATTGGGATCTTCTTAGGTGGGGATTTTAATGCTAAACTTCCAACTGAACCATATAGTATAAAAACACTAAACTTGAATCCCGCTGTACGAAGGGGTTTGGAACTAGATACTTTCTTGAGTCAGCATATTCTTACCA
Source organism: Lissotriton vulgaris (assembly GCF_964263255.1). Lineage (NCBI taxonomy): Eukaryota > Metazoa > Chordata > Amphibia > Caudata > Salamandridae > Lissotriton > Lissotriton vulgaris. Next base: position 39,471 of record NW_028244675.1, read on the forward strand.
ATGTAATGGATATTGCTGGCATTGAATCCATTCACTCTTCCACAAATCAGCAGGAGCCGACATTCAAAGGAAGGGATTGTTTTTCAACCATTGATTTTATTTTAGTTTTCCCTTGCCGCGCAGACCGTCTACTGACCACTGAGGTTCATGTAACAGACTTCGGGGACCATAACCCCCTTAAAGTGGTATTAGGATTAGCATCCCGCCCCGTGTATACCACCTTTTATGGGGCAACGGACTTAACTCCCTCAACAGATAAACTAAGATTGAAATGAAGGGGTGTTGATAGCGGTAAAATACTTCAAACTTTGTCAGAGGGGTATATGCATTTAATCACCTCATGTCTATCAACTTAAGGTTTACACTCAAGGGTAATTGAAGATTTCACTAAACTTTGTTCAGTGATCAGATCCCTCCTGTCAGTACCATTTTTCCAGGATGGAAAAGAACCGAGGTGGTTTGATCATGATTGTTCGGAGGCCAATAGGAATCTACGCAAGGCTTTAACCTCTAAACCAAGGTGCCGTGCAGATGTAAGGATAGCCAGGAAGAGGTATAATACCGCGATAAGCGAGCGGAAGGGAGTTCTCCTTGGTGAATGCTGGGAAGCATTATCAGAGTCAGCTGGTGAAAAGAAGGGTAATATATTCTGGTCTGCAGTCAGGGACTTGCGTAATATGGGCCAGCAATTAACACCAGTCATCTGTACTATTTACAGTAAGTCAAGGGAGAACCACTTTTCCAAAATGTATGCCACCCCGCCACATGGTTCAGATCATTATGTGCAGGGCCAACTATGTTGCCTGCAGATTACACTGTCGGAGGTAGAAGAGGCAATTGCACAGATCCTTGGTAATAAGGCTCCTGGCCCAGACGTGCTCCCTATAAATTTAATCAAATGGAAACCAGAGTTTTGGGCCCCACTCCGCTTGAATGTTTGTAATACTTTACCCCAAGCCCCTATGCCTAGCACCTGGGCCACGAGCATCATTGTCCCAATTTACAAAAAGGGGGATAGATCAGAGCCTATTAACTATAGACCAATTTCTTTGCTTGACAACACACTAAAGATTTTGGGTCGAGTTATATACAATAGGATCTTAACCCCTTCGATGCTCATGACGGAGCGGTTCCGTCATGAGCATCGGTTGAGCTGTGCTCATGACGGAACCGTTCCGTCATGACCACATCCATTTCCATTAGGGGTCCGCACCCGGTGGTAAATCATACCGCACCGATGTGGTTAAAATGGACAGAGGAAAGTGGTATAATAGAGCTATGCCAACTTGGTTTTCAAATTAAGGTCGGAACAACTGAACAGTGCCTAAATCTTAACCTGGTTATCAGTAAATATAATATTGCCCGATCTTCCCCAGTTTATTTGGCCTTTATGGATTTATCATCCGCTTTCGATTTAGTTAATAGGTCTAAACTCAGGTCTATTTTGTTGGATTATGGCTTGGATGAGTGCTTGGTACATTTTTTGGCATTTTTGCATACAGATCTCAAGGCACAAGTCAGGATTGGCATGGGTGGTGATGTTTCGGGAGCAATCACGGTAGGAAGGGGAGTCAGACAGGGGTGCGTTTTAGCACCCCTGCTTTTTAATATTTATATTAATGGGCTGAGTAATTCCCTGAAATTGTCAACTCCAGACGTCCTGATACTTAATGGTAAACCATTACAAGTTCTCCTAAACGCAGATGATGCGTTCCTTATAGGTTGCACGCCAAACTCCTTGCGTATTCTGGTTAAGACCTTTGTTGAGTACATGGACGGCCTGGATCTACGTATAAATTTTAAAAAATCTTTTATTTTGTCATATGGACCAGGGAAACGCCAGCTCAATTCTATATTGGTAGGGAACAATAGATTAATCTCTACTGGTACTTTTCCATATCTAGGGATGGTCTTTGCTGCGAACGGCTCGTGGACTGGGCATTTGGCCGACTCCACGAGCAAGTTCTCAAAGGCCATCAATTCTATTTTAAGTCTCCCCCGCCCGAAGAAAACAGGTGCTATTCCAGCTATCTTAAGAATTTTTAAATTGTAATGCCTTCCAGTAGCCACGTATGGGGCTGAGATATGGGGGTTGGTGAAGAGTCCCTGCATCCAGCAGGAAGAACATCGGTTCTGTAGAAAGCTGCTGGGTGTACCAATCTCCACCTCCCATTACATCTGCCATAGGGAACTTAACCTAAATTTTATTTGTGATTTTATTAGTGCTCAACCTGCTCTATTTTGGCTCTCAGTTTGGAGGAATAAATCTGCATCCTTAACGCAAGAAATTATAAATGATAGCCTTAAATGTGAGAGAGGAATGGATATTCTCTGGCTCTCGGGGGTCTATCAGAGTCTATGTAGTATTTATAAAGGTAGTCTCTTTCTAGACTCAAGTAGAGCCAACTCATTCCACACGAATGACCTCAAAAAAGCACTTTATGCACTTTACAATTCAGAAAGGATCAGTATGGAATCTAAGAAATCCTCTGTTTCTAATTATATGTGCAAAAAATTGTATAGGTACCCTTTACCAATATATCTTACTTTGACAATGACTAACTGGGAAAGAAGCCTCTTATTTTGATTGAGAGCTGGAACTGTAAGACCCTTGTTATGTTTCCCTCTTGGCTATCGGCGAAACCTAACAAATACACCATGCCCTTGTGATGAAGTGAGCGCACAAACTGAGTTGCATTTTTTCTTCTTTTGTAAATATTATTTAAAATATGTGAAAAGGCTTTTAACCCCATTTTTGAAAAAACTTTCAGCCTGATTCATCAAGCTGATATGCGCTCGCAAAGGGCCAGATTCTGAGAATCTGGCCCTTTGCGAGTGCGATTTTTGCATTTGGGATTCATCATCCCAAATGCAAAAATCGGTAATAGCGATTTCGCTATTTTGCGAGGAATTACATTTAAGGAATCTCTATTTGAGATTCCTTAAATGCAATTCATCATCCATTTAAAAATTGCGAATTCGCAATTTCGGCCCGCTATTTACCGCGAGGTCAAACCTCGTGGTAAATAGCGAAAACTCAGAAAAATGCTTTTAAAAGCATTTTTCTAAGTTGCATGTTGCAAAAACACATGTCCTTTGGACATGTGTGTGCGCAACACCTGTTTCAATTTGCATTTAAGGGGTGCTACAGGGTGTCCTTTGGACACCCCTGGCACCCTTTAAATCGCTATCTTATTTGCGATTAGCAAATTGCTAAACGCAAATAAGGAATACTCCCCATTCATTCCTATGGGCCTTTTGGCCCATAGGAATGAATGGGGAGTTATTCCTTATTTGCGATTAGCAATTTGCTAATCGCAAATAAGGATTGTGTAGGAATCGCAAATCTTTTTGAGATTCCTACATGAATCCCGTTTTGCGAGTCTGTAATAGCGATTCCTTATGAATCGCTATTATAGACTCGCAAAACAGGTCTATGATGAATCAGGCTGATAGACCTGTTTCCTCGGAAAAATCTTACCAGAGGCTGTTTTTTTTAGATAATGAAGAAATAGTCTTTCGTACTTACACTTTTTTGAGAATCGCCACCCGAGCCCACAAAATGATGAATAATCCCTGACTTTTTCAACTCTGTATGGAAACCTTGCTAAATCGTGTGATGTTTATCATGGTATATCAAATGAATTGTTTTTTAAAAAATGATATAAGGATTTTATAACATTATAGTAAATTTGTTGATTGTGCTTTTATGAATTCTTGGAATTCGAATAAAGATTTATGATTACTGAATACAGCACCTGTGCATTAGATGTTGTGATGTAGATTTTAAGTTTTGCTTTCGGTATGTCTCTGAGTGCAGGTAGTCAATTTAAAAATAAAGTTATGTTCCTGGCTTGTATTAAATTGCCTTGCTTCATGATCCCGTCAGCGCACATCTCTGTCATCCCTTCCAGGTCCCCCCACCACCTGCCTATTGCTCCTTGGGATACAGAGACACTGCTAGAATAATCTTTTGCCTTTGTAGGCCACACTTTCTCCAAGAACCCTTGCCATCCCTGTGAGGAGGGGTCACGCAGCTTGTCAGGCTCAGGGGCGCCATACATTCTTGAGAGGCCTCCTGCAGGGCGAGAGCCTGTGCACGCCACACTTTCTCCACAAAACCCTTGCGGCCCTGTGAGGAGGGGCCACGCTGCTCGTCAGGCGCACGCGCAGGTGCACCATAAATTCTTGAGAGTCCTCCCACAGCCTGGGAGCCTTTTGCACGCCGAACTTTCTCCACGAACACCTGCCAGCCTTTGAGGAGGGTTCATGCTGCTCGTCAGGCTCAAGAGCACCATCAATTCTCGAGAGGCCTCCTGCAGCGCTGGATGCCTGCGGGGCATGCCGGGGCTTGGACGAATACGGGTTTGAAACGGGCCCTCCTCTTGATTTTCTAGATTTTCTATTATATTAGTCACAGTGAGTTCTTGCCCTTTTGTACAGCACTTTATAACTAAGGTCATAAACTTGACTCACCATATTTAGCTATATGGGCCACTGTGTGGAGAGGGGAACTGCAAGAGCTTTCGTATAAAAATACAGTACAACTACAGTCATAATAACACCACAGGCCAACCCACACCAGTTGGTAAGCAACCAATCTTTGACAATAAATTCCTACAGTGGTCGCCTTCAGCAGTTTCGCTTTATCACGATTGAGTATGACCGCATTAAGAAGTCTGGGCCCTGTCAGTCTCTCAAGCCTTGTATATTCCACTCCCTGGAACTCAGCATATAACATCCAGCATATGGACTGTCCTACTAACAACCTGTGAACTAATTAAAAGACACTGAGAGTCTTGAGAGTATTGTGACAAACAGAGCAAGATATATTGTCTTTTAGCCGCCTTCCACAATGGGAAAAAGAAAGGCGTCTAACAATCAATCAAAGACACTGACAAAGACTGTGGGGGGGTTCACACTTGATATTAATGAATTATCTTAAAGCGGCAATGGGGGCAATTGAACAGCAGATTATCCCAGTGGAAGAGGCTTTGAATTCAGAAAAACCAGGGGACAGTTGTGACACTGAGTAATGGGGCTTTCAGCAGGCAAGGATGATCATGCCTGTTTATCTGAGGTCTCAAAAGGCCAACTAACTGTAAATAGTAGTATCCAAAATATTTTTTACACAATGTGGAGAGGCAACGTGTATTAAATATGTTATTGGCTTCAGATGCCATACAATTAAACATGAATAGATAACAGGAGTGATGAGTCTTCCTGAGATGGTTTATCTGGACCTACCGCAAGCAGTCACTCCCTATATTGTAATCTTGGCCAATGTACCAAGATTACCAGCTCAGGTATCTGAATCTTTGGACTCTTTGAGAAACAAAGCCTTGTGCTGGCTGGCCACATAAAGAGGGCTAACTGAGGCATGTTTTGCAGAGTTTAAAATGGCCAGATGAGTCTGCTGGATTAGCAGACACCATAAAACTCTACATGACGATTGTGTGGTACTAAGATTCAAAACCACACATCTAGTCCAAAGTATTTTAAGGAGAGCAGGAAATCATCTTATTACAACTGAGGGCATTAACACAGTCCCATTGGGATATTTTTTATCTACCCCGAATTACCTATTCATAAGACCTAACAGGAGGGACTCTCATGATAATGCTCATTATACATATAATGTCCCTATAAGCAATCGATTCAATAGCCTTCCAACTTTAGAGGAGGTAGAATGGCTTAAAATGTAATAGCCGTTATGCACTACATTCAAGGACGGATAGTCTAGCTACACCACCAGATACACAAGTGCATATTTCTGACCTTGCTATAGCTTCACAACCAGCAATTATTTTTGATATTTTGAAATGGTATGGGCACACCGCTCCTTATCCAGGGCACAACACCACTCAAGACAAATGTTTAATTCCTGAGACAATTTCCATACTCACAGATCCATCCCACAAGGTAAACAACACAAGTTTTATAAATAACAGTAGGCATGATCTTTGTCATGCATTATTTTGAAATGTCACAGGTATATGAACTAAGCTACTATGGCTGGACTTTGTAATGAAATTTAATAAAATGTGCTACCAGGAAACCTGAGTAGAGGACAGTATGCACATTAACGGTTATACAACTTTCCATACTGCTGCTGTACCATCAACACATGGTAGATCCAAGGGTGGGTTATGTACATACATATCATATTATATGAATGTAAATAAGATTGAACTGAAGAAATCAGAAATCTAATATCAAGTTGTTATAATTCACATTGACAAATCATATTGTATTGCACTGTTAAATTGTTCGCTCGGTCTGATCAGATCGTGGTGGTACTTAGGAAATGTATCTATGGCTTAAACATCCTACAGAATGAAAATGTAAAAGACGTGCTTGAAATCTGGGTAGGGGATTTTAATTCTGCATTGTACCTGTACACTGGGGATGGCATTTGTGGAATTATGTCTGATGACGGGACTAGTTATACACACTTATTTCAATGAAATAATGTTCTAGTTTGATTAAGGTTTTTGCCAACGTCTTATGTACCCCATCAGTCCCCTTAAGCTACACATTTAATAGAAGAGGGATATATAAGATTATCAATTATATACTTACATCAAATAGACACTCAACTAGACTTAAAAGTTTTACCACTCATAAAAAACAGTGAGTTACCGTTTCCCATTCATTGTAACCTTTTTTCTGTCAAGTAAAGTGACAAACACCAAGAGCAATTTGGCCCATATTGTTCAGAACTTGGGACCAGCAGTATCAATATTGGGTTTTGCAATTCCATAATAGTGAATTTTATAAAATCCATATTATGGAATCGCAAAATGCTGTGTATGTAGGTTTTTCAATAATAATTGTGATTCCTACATATTCCTTATTTGCGACCTGCAAATTGCGAGTCGCAAATAAGGAATGGCTTCCCATTCCTTTCTATGGGCATAGAGGCCCATAGGTAGGAATGGGAATTGCATGTGCAATTTGCGAGTACCCAGTAGGTGCTCGCAAATTGCTCATGCAATTTAAAGGGTGCAAGGGTGCCAAATGGACACCCTGTTGCACCCATGGGATATGCATGTGTGCACATCTGGGGCACTAGTGTGTACGCCACGTGGCACCTTTAAAAATGCAATAAGGTGCATTTTTCATAGAATTCGCATATTACCAAAAACTTGAAGTTGGTGGTAATTTGTGATTCCTTCAAGGCAGGTCGCACTTTTTTTTTGCTTCTGAATTTCACTTATGGAATTGAAAATTGTGATTCCTTAAATGCATTCGCAAAATAGGGAATCACAATTTGCAAACGGGAACAACGCTTGATGCATCCTGCCCATAGTCCTAAACAAAACTACTGGCTATTCTCTATGCTGGGCCAAGGTGGACCTGATCAAATCCACAAGGAAAGTATTGACTAATTGTAAACCCACTGTTGTAGCCTATCTCAACGAGTCAACCTCCCATCCAACATCTTAAATTTCTTTGTGGAGATTTTAAGATGCGTTAAAAAGGCCTTATCTGTGGAGAATAAAAAAAATGCATAACAGGATGCAAGGTTGGTGTGATGCTAGAGGTACAAAGGCTTACACAAAACTGAAACATGCCTTACACAATTTACCCAGAAATAGACAAGAAATTTAAACTGCCAGGGGGATCATAAATGTGCCCTTAAAAAGCATAAAGGCTCATTAAGAAAAGAAGCATGGTCAGCTTTGGATTAAGCCACTTTAACCAGAGACAAGACAACCTTTGGAAGGCAGTAAATGCCCCTTTCCTGATCACCCGAGACACAGCAAAGGATTGAGAGTGCTATTGCTGAGGACCAATGGGTGGAACATTACTCGAACATGTATAATACCATCACATAGGAGAAATGCATGAAAATCCGTCATCTGCGGTACGAGACATTGCCACCCAACAACTACCCAAGAGATGTCCATTTCTTTTTAAATGAGGTCAACGGGGCTCTAAAGGCAGGTTTGAGTGGGGAAGCCCCTGGCCCTGACAGAGTTCCCGTAGACCTTTTATATCTAACTTGCCTGTATGGGGTCCTCTTTTAACTCAAGTCATCGCTGCATGTTGTTCGACTGGTTTAATAACCTGGTCTGAATCAACATTGGTCCCGATATTTAAGATAGGCTATCGCAAGAACCCTGCATGCTATCGGCCCATATCATTGTTAGATTCCATGCTCAAGGTGGTGGGCGTATTATACTTAATAGATTACAGGACTGGTCCGAAGACAAGAGCATCATATCTGAATTACAATTTGGCTTCCGAGAGGGCCAAGGCACGGTTAAGCAGAGTTCAAATTTAAACATTATTTTCGGGAAATACACAATTGCTAAATAGGGCAGGCTGTATCTGGCATTTGTAGATCTAACCGCAGCCCATGACTGTGTTTTACATGATAAATTATGGAAGATCTTGGATGATATGGGTGTGGAAACTTCACTTATACATTTTCTGAGGCAGCTTTATAGTGACGCAAGGCCAGGCAAGAGTCCATTACGTGCCTGCGGGGAGTGCACAGCAATGTTCAAAATATGGAGAGGGGTAAGACAAGGTTGATACTTAGCACACTTTTCATTCACTCTTTATATTAACGATTTAGGTCAAGCCCTGGCGAATCAGTGCCAGGACCTGCCACAAATTGATAAACATCCAATACCCGCCCTGCTGTATGCGGAGGATGCTGATGCTGGGGGATGTCCAGAACTCAATTGGGGCTTCAAAGGGTTGTTACAAGTTTCACCACATTTATGCACAACCTGGGCCTCAGAGTGAACAACGCAAATACTTTCATTATGAAATGTGCGGGAGGTAGCACAAAATGAAGGAACATATTTGTTGTAAAAAAAAGTTAGAATTCACTAAAAGATTTTCTTATTTAGGCATTATCTCTGACCAGAAGGGGACATGGGCCCAGGCTGTCCAGGCAAGGAAACTAATATTTATAAAAACTACTGCTACCCTAGCAAATTTCTCTAGAAAAACTGTGTAGATGAGATCCTGTAGAACTATTACACATATACCAGGCAAAATGTGTTTCTACTGCTGTGAACCGTGCAGGCGTCTGGGGCTATGTAGATCCACAGCCCCTAGAACTAGTTGAGAATGCCTTACTTAGATTTTTGCTGGCAGTCCCAAGTAGTACATCTGCTTATATATGTCACTCTGAGTTAGGGATGCCGCACATAAAAATCCAAACTGTCTTTTTGTGGCGTAGGATCTGGACCACTACAAAATACACTTTTAACTGGGGTATTTTAAATGATAGTCTCAAGTTACAGCGGGTTTCTAACAGCCAATGGGTAAAATATGAGATTTTATGAACGACCTTGAGCATCCAGAATATTAATAAGACCCTGGTACCATAAATTATGTTACTAGAAAAGAATTTAAAAGAAGGTGCCTGATGCTCCTTGAGACATACAGACTTTCTGCTGAAATACTGAAGCCAACGGTACAGGCGAATCAATTGATGTTAACTACTTATAGCATTCAGCTGTATCTTAAAAACACCTCAGGAGGATATGATAGATTCATACTGACCCCCTTCAGATTAGGGATTTTTCACAGATTAACTAGTTTCTTTATTATGAATAACTGTTCCAGAGCTATGATCAAGTGCCCATGTGATAATATGTCTCAGCAATCAACATTACATGTTCTTTATTTTGTAAATTTGATTCTACACAAAGAAGGAGGTGGATTTTACCAATTTTGAGGTTACTTGGTATTAAGCATGGGCGGAAAATCCGTTCCGCTCGCGGATTTTGCGGATTTTCGGTAAATTCGCAATCCGCGAGATTCACGAATTTCCCTCAAAATCCGCAAATTCGCACGCAGCGGATTTATTTTTCTTGGTGATACAATTTTGCGGTGTGCGGCGTTCACTTACGTGTTCACTCAGCGTTTGCCGAGTTGTTTTTCTCGATATTTTGCGAGTGCTGCGCCATTTTGGATCTTGCTGCGGGATCCCTCGGGAGTTTGGCGACCGCGATTACGTAATCGCGGCTTGCCACCTTGCACAGCACGCATCGCGAGAGTTTGCAATTGCGAACACGTAGATGCGGCGAGCAGCAACAATCTCGCACGCGCGAAATTACAAAATTTGAAATTCTGCACAAGAAATCCACCAGCAAGCAGCATAAACCTTCTGGAAATGATGATTTTTATCAGAATAACTCCTCAGGTTGACATTTGCCTGCACTTTTTTTTGCAAGGAGTCCATTTTTGAAGGGGGGGGGTGGGAGGAAGGAAGTGCCCCACAGTCTCCAACTTCCTGTTCCTGTCCAGCAGGCTCCTCCCAGTGCTTTCTTCATGTGCTGGCCACTTTCATTCGGATTCTTCACCTGGAAGGATTACTTTTTGTGGATGCTGCTGGATATTTGGATTTGAGGCCTTTTTGACGTTCTTTGGATTACTTTTGGATTAGAAATTTCACAAGTAAGTTTGTTTGGGGCATTACAGTTGCTGCAACTACAATTTTGGAATTTTCGATTTTTGGGCTGTTGTTGGGGCCTTTTGCCCAGAGGTACTCAGAGGTGGGTGGACTGAGTCTTTCTGTAGGTCTCTTTAATAAAAACATCATGGAGGGCCTGGATGGCTTGGGATTGTGCTGATTTTTCTGTGATTTTCGTTTTTTGGGCTGTTGTTGTGGCCTTTTCACCAGGGGTAGTGAGTGGTGCATGGGCCTAGTCTTTCTGTGGGGTGTCTTGAATTTAAACATCATGGAGGGCCTGGATGGCTTGGGATTGTGCTGATTTGTCTGTGACATTCGTTTTTTTGGCCTGTTGTTGTGGCCTTTTCACCAGGGGTAGTGAGTGGTGCATGGGCCTAGTCTTTCTGTGGGGTGTCTTGAATTTAAACATCATGGAGGGCATGGATGGCATGGGATTGTGCTGATTTTTCTGTGTTTTTCGATTTTTTGGTGTGTTCATGGGGGACAGGCCATGTGGGTGGGGGCCATTTTGAGTGCTGCTACAGGCAGGCCCTGGCCATGTGCTGGGAGGCAGGGGGCCATTTTGAATGCAGGCAGTGTTCTTAGGTCTGCAACCATTTTGCCTAGCGTTTAACCTTTATGCCCAGGGGTAGTGAGTGGGGCATGGGCCTAGTCTTTCTGTGGAGTGTCTTGAATTTAAACATCATGGAGGGCCTGGATGGCATGGGATTGTGCTGATTTTTCTGTGAGTTTCCTTTTTTTGGGCTGTTGTTGTGGCCTTTTCACCAGGGGTAGTGAGTGGTGCATGGGCCTAGTCTTTCTGTGGGGTGTCTTGAATTTAAACATCATGGAGGGCCTGGATGGCTTGGGATTGTGCTGATTTGTCTGTGACTTTCGTTTTTTTGGCCTGTTGTTGTGGCCTTTTCACCAGGGGTAGTGAGTGGTGCATGGGCCTAGTCTTTCTGTGGGGTGTCTTGAATTTAAACATCATGGAGGGCATGGATGGCATGGGATTGTGCTGATTTTTCTGTGTTTTTCGATTTTTTGGTGTGTTCATGGGGGACAGGCCATCTGGGTGGGGGCCATTTTGAGTGCTGCTACAGGCAGGCCCTGGCCATGTGCTGGGAGGCAGGGGGCCATTTTGAATGCAGGCAGTGTTCTTAGGTCTGCAACCATTTTGCCTAGCGTTTAACCTTTATGCCCAGGGGTAGTGAGTGGGGCATGGGCCTAGTCTTTCTGTGGAGTGTCTTGAATTTAAACATCATGGAGGGCCTGGATGGCATGGGATTGTGCTGATTTTTCTGTGAGTTTCCTTTTTTTGGGCTGTTGTTGTGGCCTTTTCACCAGGGGTAGTGAGTGGTGCATGGGCCTAGTCTTTCTGTGGGGTGTTTTGAATTTAAACATCATAGAGGGCCTGGATGGCATGGGATTGTGCTGATTTTTCTGTGTTTTTCGATTTTTTGGGGTGTTCATGGGGACAGGCCATGTGGGTGGGGGCCATTTTGATTGCTGCTACAGGCAGGCCCTGGACATGTGCTGGGAGGCAGGGGGCCATTTTGAATGCAGGCAGTGTTCTTAGGTCTGCAACCATTTTGCCTAGCTTTCGACCTTTATGCCCAGGGGTAGTGAGTGGTGCATGGGCCTAGTCTTTCTGTGGGGTGTCTTGAATTTAAACATCATGGAGGGCATGGATGGCATGGGATTGTGCTGATTTTCTGTGTTTTTCGATTTTTTGGGGTGGTCATGGGGACAGGCCATGTGGGTGGGGGCCATTTTGAGTGCTGCTACAGGCAGGCCCTGGCCATGTGCTGAGAGGCAGGGGGCCATTTTGAATGCAGGCAGTGTTCTTAGGTCTGCAACCATTTTGCCTAGCTTTCAACCTTTATGTCCAGGGGTAGTGAGTGGTGCATGGGCCTAGTCTTTCTGTGGGGTGTCTTGAATTTAAACATCATGGAGGGCCTGGATGGCATGGGATTGTGCTGATCTTTCTGTGTTTTTCGATTTTTTGGGGAGTTTATGGGGACAGGCCATGTGGGTGGGGGCCACCATGTGGGTGGGGGCCATTTTGAGTACTGCTACAGGCAGGCCCTGGCCATGTGCTGGGAGGCAGGGGGCCATTTTGAATGCAGGCAATGTTCTTAGGTCTGCAACCATTTTGCCTAGCTTTCAACCTTTATGCCCAGGGGTAGTGAGTGGTGCATGGGCCTAGTCTTTCTGTGGGGTGTCTTGAATTTAAACATCATGGAGGGCCTGGATGGCTTGGGATTGTGCTGATTTTTCTGTGATTTTCCTTTTTGGGGCTGTTGTTGTGGCCTTTTCACCAGGGGTAGTGAGTGGTGCATGGGCCTAGTCTTTCTGTGGGGTGTCTTGAATTTTAACATCATGGAGGGCCTGGATGGCATGGGATTGTGCTGATTTTTCTGTGATTTTCATTTTTTTGGGCTGTTGTTGTGGCCTTTTCACCAGGGGTAGTGAGTGGTGCATGGGCCTAGTCTTTCTGTGGGGTGTCTTGAATTTAAACATCATGGAGGGCCTGGATGGCATGGGATTGTGCTGATTTTTCAGTGTTTTTCGAATTTTTTGGGGTGTTCATGGGGGCAGGCCATGTGGGTGGGGGCCATTTTGAGTGCTGCTACAGGCAGGCCCTGGCCATGTGCTGGGAGGCAGGGGGCCATTTTGAATGCAGGCAGTGTTCTTAGGTCTGCAACCATTTTGCCTAGCTTTCAACCTTTATGCCCAGGCGTAGTGAGTGGTGCATGGGCCTAGTCTTTCTGTGGGGTGTCTTGAATTTAAACATCATGGAGGGCATTAATGGCATGGGATTGTGCTGATTTTTCTGTGTTTTTCGATTTTTTGGGGTGTTCATTGGGACAGGCCATGTGGGTGGGGGCCATTTTGAGTGCTGCTACAGGCAGGCCCTGACCATGTGCTGGGAGGCAGGGGGCCATTTTGAATGCAGGCAGTGTTCTTAGGTCTGCAACCATTTTGCCTAGCTTTCAACCTTTATGCCCAGGGGTAGTGAGTGGTGCATGGGCCTAGTCTTTCTGTGGGGTGTCTTGAATTTAAACATCATGGAGGGCCTGGATGGCTTGGGATTGTGCTGATTTTTCTGTGATTTTCGTTTTTTTGGGCTGTTGTTGTGACCTTTTCACCAGGGGTAGTGAGTGGTGCACGGGCCTAGTCTTTCTGTGGGGTGTCTTGAATTTAAACATCATGGAGGGCATGGATGGCATGGGATTGTGCTGATTTTTCTGTGTTTTTCGATTTTTTGGGGTGTTCATGGGGAAAGGCCATGTGGGTGGGGGCCATTTTGAGTGCTGCTACAGGCAGGCCCTGGCCATGTGCTGGGAGGCAGGGGGCCATTTTGAATCGAGGCAGTGTTCTTAGGTCTGCAACCATTCTGCCTAGCTTTCAACCTTTATGCCCAGGGGTAGTGAGTGGTGCATGGGCCTAGTCTTTCTGTGGGGTGTCTTGAATTTAAAGATCATGGAGGGCCTGGATGGCTTCGGATTGTGCTGATTTTTCTGTGATTTTCGTTTTTTGGGCTGTTGTTGTGGCCTTTTCACCAGGGGTCGTGAGTGGTGCATGGGGACCAGGGTCAAAACGGACTCGATAATTCTCGCCTCGGTGCCTACTCTAACTAGGGAACACACTCGGCAACTCTGGGCATTAAGCTTGCCTCATCTCTACAATGACCCCCCACAGACACCGGGGATGCCTGGTTTCACCTTGGAGATACCCTGAAAGGGACCATCTCACAGGGAAAACCAGGACCGGTTCCCCAGCGGTCTTCAGCGCCAAGATACTCCATGGAGTCGCAGTGTGCTTTACAAGTACACCCACATTTACATTTACACTTACATGGACCTAGTCTTTCTGTGCGGTGTCTTGAATTTAAACATCATGGAGGGCCTGGATGGCTTGGGATTGTGCTGATTTTTCTGTGATTTTCGTTTTTTTGGGCTGTTGTTGTGGCCTTTTCACCAGGGGTAGTGAGTGTTGCATGGGCCCAGTCTTTCTGTGGGGTGTCTTGAATTTAAACATCATGGATGGCATGGGATTGTGCTGATTATTCTGTGTTATTCGATTTTTTGGGGTGTATAACTGAACTGATGTTCCTCTGTCTTCCATTGCTTTTAGGTGCACAAGACTCAAGAGAACCACCAGTGCCAGGAAGAAATCCTGCAGCGGTGTGTGTGTGCAGCATAACGTCACGCGACGTCACGTCTGGCCACAGACAACTCTGCAACACGTGCAACTGCGGCCTGCTGTTCTGACCTCTGACGAAGATGGTCCCCAAAAAAGTTCCCCGTAGCTCCTCTAGAAAGAAAGTTGCCAGTAAGGAGCAGAAGAAGCAAGTTACCAAGGAGACTGGTGTGCCGCCCGCCACATTTTTTGGGAGTAAAAAAAAAAGTACGCCTGCAGCAGCAGCGGGATTTGCTGGGGACCAAGCTGGGAGCAGCACCCCCGCTCCATTGGGCTCAGTGCCACCACCACAACCACGACAACTTAAGTCCAAGCCCTTGAGTGCTGCAGAGGCACTTAGTCTAGTTGTTCAATCACCATTGACCAGTGATGTTGGCTCATCGCAAGAAAGTAGCAGCAATGTCCCTCAATCAACACAGGTTGTTGTAACTCATCTGACGAGTGTTGAACAACCACAGCTGCAACAACAACCACATGTGCAAGTACAAGCCCAAGTACTTGTGGAAGGAGAGGCAGCGCAAGGAGATGCGCAAGCAAAGGTGCATGGAGGGTCACAAGTGCCCACAATAGTTGTTCCTCCAGAAGTAGGGGCACATCAGGAAATCGACAATCAAGCTGAGGTATCATTTGAGGAAGCCACTCCTCCTGATCATTTATTGTCTTCCTCATCCCTAGCAAGGAAAAGATCAAGGGTGGTGTCTACATCTTCTTCAAGCACACCTCCTTCTGATGATACGGATCAAAATTGGGAACCAGCACCACTGCCGTCTGAGAGTGAGGCACACCATGGTCTGACAAAGGTAGTTTTTTTTTTTTGAACATCTGTTTATTAGCATAGTAGGTAAAGCAGTTACAGAAATTACTAGTCCCAGTAGGAAGCAGGGTAATACATTTGTGTGTCTGCTTAGAACATATAATTGCATAGTTATCTTGATTTTTCATTTTGTTGATGACTATAATTAAACAAACCCCGGTCAATGCAATCCCACCCCCCACCCTCAACCAACCCACCCGACACTCTCACAACAAACATATGACTGAATGATCATTAAACTAGGTCACCCATGGTGCTATAACATGTAGCTTCATCTATCTGTACACATAGGTGGAACGAGGCAAAGGCCAGTGGTTTGAGGTTCCTCGCATCTCATCGTAGCGCACCGCAGTCAGTGACAGTGCATGAAAGTCCGGCTAAGGACACATTTATTCTACATTCGGCGAGCCACATGTATCCCCGTCATCCCCGTCATCCCCGGTTTCAAACATTCCCAGAGTGGCAAACCAGTCCAGCGAGATTGGCGTTTTCCGCAGACCTCTGTGTTCCTCTCGCTGCAGTGCCTCTCCCTCTGCCTTACCCCATCGCACTACCTCCGCTTTCCACAGTTCAGGGTTGGGAGGTTTGGGTGACTTCCACCTCATCGTGATGGCACGCTTCGCCAGCAACAGGGCCAGGTCCGAGAAACGTGTCGCCACGGTTCTGGTGCGTTGTGAGGGTCCCAGCCCCAGCAATGTGTATTCTAGCGTAGGAGATCGGGACAGAGCAACCGCTCTCTCGAGCGATTCATGGACCGTGGTCCAGTAATATCCTAGTTTGGGGCATTGCCACAGCATGTGCATCAGTGATGCGTCTTCGGTGTCACATCGGGGGCAATTGCTTTTCGCTTCAGGGAACATCACATGTATGCGGTGCGGGGTCAGGTATGCTCTATGTAGCAGCATCAATTGAATGAACTTAAACTTGGGGTTCCTAGCTACCTTTTTGGGAAACTGAAGTATAAGCTCCCACTCTTTGTCTCTCAGGGGCCTACCAATATCTCCCTCCCATGTTTCCCGGAGTGGCGACAGAGCGAGTGCCCTCCCCCTCTTGATGCTAGCAGTGAGCCATCTTGTCAGGTGGGCGCCCGTGCCCATTAGGTAGTGCATTGCGATGAGAGGGTTCGTAACAGGCTCCAGGCCCTCAGGGGACCACTTATGTGTTATATAATGGCGAAGGCCAGCGTGTAGAAGGAATGTGCCTCTAGGAACGCCATGGGTGGTTCTAAAGTCTTCAAAGGACAACAGGTGCCCCTCCGCAAACAGGTCACCTACATGCGACACTCCTGCGTCATGCCATTGCTCTAGCGAGTTCGCCGTAAGTGTTCCCGAGCCCAGCGGGATGCCCAAGAGCGGGATCGTGGGTGCATAAGATGACTTAGGGGATGTATACTTTAACGCCTTCCGCCAGTAAATTATCGCTAGTCTGAGGAGTGGTGGGGCATCTCTCGGTATATCCGAGTTGGGCAAAAGTAATGTGTGTATTTTCCCCATTTCATGTGCCCCCTCCGTCATATTGATCTCCTGAAGATTGCGACCCGCCACCCAGAAGGCCAGCCATTGTAGCTGACACGCATAGTTGTAAGCTCTAAAGTCCGGCAGGCCCATACCGCCGGCGTCAGAGGGGAGCTGCAGCTTGGACAAACCTATACGTCTGCGGCTGTGCCCCCATACAAGTTCGGTGAGTAGAGTGTCAAGGGTCTTAAATGTCGCCGCTGGGATCAGGTACGGCAAATTGGTGAAGTGGTAGAGAAGACGGGCGAGCATCACCATCTTAGATATCGCTGCTCTGCCGGGTATTGAGAGTGGCAGTGTGAGCCAGAATTGTATTTGCGATTTCAGTGCTCTGATGGCCCTCCCAAGGTTGCCGTCAATCATCGTGTCAGCTTCCCTATAAATCTGCATCCCCAGGTATCTGAAGGTGGTTTCAGCCATCTGGAACTCGTGGGGGGCAAAGGGTAGGGGGGTAGTCAGGCCTGTGGTTGCAAATGTGAACCCATAGGACTTGGATTCGCTTATGGTCAGGCCAGAGATCGTTCTAAAGTCCTCAAAGACCTGGGAAACAGGGCTCAAGTCGCCCCTCAAGTCTCGGAGATATATAATAATATCATCCGCGTAAGCGGACACGATATGCGCCGTCCCATGCCTTAGAATGCCATATCGGGGGGCCATCAACCGAAATTTACAGAGCATAGGCTCGAGGGCAAGGACGAAGAGGAGGGGGGAGAGTGGGCATCCCTGCCTGGTGCCCCGTGCTATAGCTATAGGGGCTGATATATGGCCGGCGGTGCGCACTCTAGCTGTGGGGATGGTGTACAGCAATCTGACCCAGGCGAGGAATTCAGGTGGAATCCCAAATTTAGACAACGTGTCAAACATATAGTCCCACCTAAGAGAATCAAACGCTTGCTTCAAATCTAGGGATAAGCAGCCTTCGGAGCTCGTGTCCTCCCGGTCTCCGAGCATAAGCTGGGCCAATCGCCTGAGATTCATGGCCGTGTTGCGGCCCAGAACAAAACCACATTAGTCCGAGTGGATCAGCTGTGGTACGTATTGCACGAGCCTCGATGCCAGCACCTTGCTCAATATCTTGAAGTCAGTATTGAGAAGGGGCAGGGGTCTGTGGTCGGCCATCTGAAGCCCTTCTTTAGCAGGTTTTAGAGGGACGTGATTAATGCCTGCATAGACGATTGTGGTAGGGCGGTAGTCCGTAGTGCTTCCAAATAAACAGTGTGTAACCGTGGGGCCAGAAGGTCTATGTATGTTGCATAAAAGTCGGCCGGTAGGCCATCTGTTCCGGGGGTCTTGCCCTTTGGGAGAGCTCGTATTTCCTGCCTGATTTCAGCTATTGTAATGGTGCGCTTCAGGTCTTTGGTTTGCCTGTCAGTGAGTTGAGGTAGGTCCAAGTCCCTCGTGAAGGCCTCGAATGCAACCTCGGGAAGGGGCTGTGGGGGGCTGTACAGCGTGGTGTAATATTCCTTGAACGCCGTGTTAATCCCGATTTGGGTGGAAGTTGGGCTGCCCGTCTGGTCTAAGATTTTCAGGATAGGGTGGTTAACTGGGGAATCCCGTAATAGGCGGGCTAGAAGGGGACCAGCTCTATCTGCCTGTGTATGCTGCCTATTCGTGTATTCTCTATAGTCTAGGAGCCTCAGGTCTTCCAGCAGCTCTGCATGTCTAATGTGAGCCTCCTGCAGTGGTGTGAAGGGTGCATTTGTGCCGGCAGCTTCATTCTCTAGGGACGCTAGCGAGCCCTCCACCTCTTTCAGTTGATTGATTACCTCCCGTTTCCTGCCCACTCCAGCGGCCATTGCTGCCCCCCTCAGACAAACTTTAAAAGCGTCCCATTCCACTTGTCGGGTGCTGGCTGTGTTCACATTTGTGGAGAAGTAGGTTACTATAGCGTCGGACAGAGAGGCCCGGAACACCGAGTCTTCAAGGAGGTCTGGAGATAGTCTCCAAGTTGGGATGGGGGCCAGCCGCCTGCCCCACTGCCAGGTGAGTTCTACGGAGCTGTGATCGGATAGAGTTTTCCCCATGTGTTGGGTCTGGACAATTGAATCCGCTATGGAGCGGGAGCAGAAAATATGGTCGATTCTGGTGTGAAGCTGGTGTGGCGGGGAGAAAAAAGTATATTCCCTCTCCTGTGAATGTGTGCTGCGCCATGCGTCTGTCAGGTCCCAGCCCTCAGCCCACCTCGTAAGAGCATCCGCCTGTTTCCTACTCTCAGCTGCCTGTAAAGGGGGATGTGGCCTATCCAATGTAACATCAAGCACAGCATTGTAATCACCCCCAATGAACCAGCGATGATCAGCCCAGTCCGCAAGTACCCTGTTCACTGTTAACAAGAACTCCGATTGATTTGAGTTCGGCAAATACACGCATCCAAATACAATAGCATCCCCGTCCAACAGCCCCCGCACAAATACATATCGGCCCTCATTATCGATTCTTTGCTCCAACATCTGGAAGGGGACAGAGCCGCGGAACCAGATCGCCGCTCCTCTTGAGAACGCAGAATAGGAGGTAGCAAAGAGTTGCCCCCTCCATTTCTTGCGCAGTTTCACAGTTTCAGCAGCATTCAAATGTGTCTCTTGCAGGCAAGCAATCTGTGTCCCCCTGCGATTAAGCTGGGCCAAGATTCTATGACGTTTCTGTACTGCTCCCATGCCACGTACGTTCCAGGTGCACAGTTGGTAATTATTAAGCGGCCCCATAACCATCTGTGTGGTGCGGCCCAGTGAAACACCCGGGTACCCATGTTAGTTCTGCTTTGCGATAATGTGAGAGTGTCGTTAAAACATGTAACCCCTGAACAAGAAGGTCCCCAAGCCAACGTGCCCGGGAGCCAAACCATGGTGCCCAACGTGGGCACAAGTCAGTGAAGTTCGTGTGCATACCGGGGGGTGGCAGGCCTCTGTCGACTGTCACTGAACGGCCTGCATGGGCTAGTTTGCCCTCAACAAAGTGGGTCCCCCATGCAACCCACCATATACGAAAAAAGGGGGGGGTTCAGTTATACATTACCACCCGGAGGGGATCATACTCGCAGCAGATCAGAACTCCTCTGCCATCTGGGCTGTAATTTTCGGAAACAGCGGCAAGCTTTCTACTGACCCAGACACCTCCGTGTGGGTGGCGGTGGTGGCGGTGTGCCTGTCTCCAAGTGCTTCCGCGTCGTGAGCTGCCAGTGCCTCTTCTGTTAGCCGCTGTCGCTGAGTTGATGACGAGTGGCCTTCCATTCGAGTACTAGGAGGGTGCGCCTTCGCTGGGGGTCCGTGGGAAGAGTGATGTCCCGGGCTGGGAGTGTTGTTCTGTCGGTCCGGAGGGTCTCTGCGGTCGCTGTGGTCGCCGCCGTGGCGATCCTCAAACGGGTTCTGTGAGGTCGGTGGCGTCAGAGTGACTTCCATCCATTCCTCTGCCTCCTCTGGTGAGTCGAAGAAGTGAGATTTATTGTCGTGTAGAATTTTAAGCCGAGCGTGGAACAGAAGTGCATATTTCATATTCCTGTCTCTTAATTTGCGTTTTACACCCATGAAGGTGGACCTGGCGCGCTGTACAGTGGGTGTGAAATCAGGGTAGACCGAAATGTTCTTATCTTCAAAACGTATCGGTGCTTTCTCTCTGGCCGCACGCAAGACTGTGTCTCGTTTGGGGGGCCGTGGCGGCATCCTATGCGCCCGTTCCACGCTGTACAGGGCAGTGAGGTCTTCTTGGCCCACTAGCTTTCGTAACCACTCCTCCATGAATTGGGTGGGGTTCCTCCCCTCGCTTCTCTCCGGAATGCCCAGGATGCAGACGTTGTTGCGGCGCGCTCGTCCTTCGGCATCGTCCACCCTGTCCCAGAGTTGTTTAAGCTGTTTCTCCACGCCCTCCAACTTCTTGGAGTGTTCCGTTTGTTGTGGCACTAGGTCATTCAGCACTATCTTCTGCTCCGCCACCCCTTCCGCCAACTTATTATGGTCAGCCCTCAATAGGGACAGGCCAGTCACCATATTGTCTATGCGCGATTCCAGGGCTTCACGCGTCGCGCGTATTTCATTGAGGATAAGGTCCAACTTTGCGTCCTGAGATCCTTTTCCAGTCGGTGGAATGATGTCCATATTGGAGGAGGCCAGCGGGTCCTCGGAGCCCGTGGACTGCAAGTCCGCCGCAGCGCCCTGGTCATGAGTCTTGCCCCTGTGTTTGCCCATGGATCTCGTTAGCAGGGTGGCGCTGTGAAGGGCACAGCAGACTGCCGCTGCCCACTCAAGTGTTTACTCAGGACGCCGGACCGTGTCCACCGAGGGTACAAGGTGTGGCGGTCAAAGGTGGTAGCTGTGTAGACCCCAGGATTGGCAGGGATTGCGTGGGGTCTCTGAACGTGGCGCTGTTATTGGGAGGGACGGCGTTCCACTGGGGGGCCCTGCAGGCAGGTGTGACCCCGGCTTTCCAAAGGACAGATGAAGGGAGATAGTTGGGCCACGGCAATTGCCAAGCGAGTCGCAAACCCCCAGCAGGAGCGCGACAGATGACCGGACCGGAGTGTGGTGGCAGGGCTGCAATGAACGCGTCACACTCCCTCACCGTTGGTCGGGGTTGGCAGTCTGGGTATCCGGGGTCCGGTGTCCGCTGTCCGCTGTCCGCCGTCCACTGCGAGGTGCGCTGACCCCAGCTGTGCGCCACCCCCGTGCTGGGTCTCCGCACCGGACCCGCCGACTGGCAAGTGTGGGGGCCAGCAAGATGCCACAGTACAGGCCCGGGGTCACTGTCCGTCCCGGGCGTGGAGACAAGATGGCGCCGGCGAAAATGTGCCTCAGGTCCGTAGTGCCCGGGGAGGTCCGGGGGAAGCCGGGCCCACAGCGCCGGCATCAGGCGACTGGCACCGCCCGCCCCGCAGTCCCGGCCAGCGCCGTAGGGAGCAGGCGTACCGCTGACTTTACAGGCGGGCGGCGAGCTGGTAAGCCGGTCAGGGGATGCTCTCGCGCGATCCGCAGGCCCCACAGCAGGGCGGCCAGGCAGGGCTCAGCAGCAGAGAGGGAGGTAGCAGGGTCGCTGTCGGAGTAGGGCGCCTCGTCGTGTTCCACGACCGCGGCCGGTGTCTGCCACTGCGCTCGGTGTGGGGTCCCGATCGGACCGTGCCAGTAGCTATGGGTAGGCCGGGTAAGCTATCCACTTGAGCCCGGGGCTTCTCAGCGTCCAGTAGGCCGCGGCCGGAGCCGATGTTGCAACGCGCCTGTGAGGCGGGCTGAGTGGATAAACACCGCTCCGCTTCAAGCAGTACACCCCCGGGGGCCTCCGGCACAGAAATCAGGTGGGTTGCAGGTGGGGGTTTCAGGATAACTTGCAAGTATTGAGGGCTACGGACGGAGCTCGAGAACTACACGTCCACCATCTTCGGCTCCAGGCCACGCCCCCCATCTGACAAAGGTAGTTAAGCGTAAAAGGAAGCTCGTCCAAAGTCTCATAGTTATGGAGTGTGATGAGGCTCAACAAGAAGTGGCGGATACTGCTGCTGATGAAGACTCTGACGACGACGACCCAGTCATCATAAAGGCCACTGCAGCCCCAGCGGGCATGCAGCAAACAGACATTTTGACCCTAGCCCGAGAAGCTGCTGAGCGTGATGATGTTGTCGACGAGGAGGCAATGGAAACACCACAATCATTGGAGTTAACTAGTACACCAACACGTACAGCTTCCATATTTCTTCCTCGCCAGAAGGGACCTCAGTCCACCTCGACCTCAATTAGTGGTGGTGAAAGTGCAAAACTTACTAAAGTTCGGCAATCCACATCCTCCACTTCATCTGGCATTAGCAGCAGGACCACCACAACCAGTATCGCCGCCTCCTCCGGCCCCCAAAGACATTTCAAGTCCGCAGTTTGGGACTTCTTTAGTGTTTGCCCAAAAAAGGAAAACTTCGCCATTTGTAGCATTTGTAAGCATGCAGTTAGTCTTGGTAAGTTTGGTACCAACTATGGTACCCGAGGCCAGAGAGGTCATCTTGAGAGACAGCACTCTGTCCAATGGTTTGCGCACCTAAAGGAGATCAAGGAAGCCCGAATTGCAAGTCAAGAAAACGTTGATGTTTCATCTTATGATGACGAGGAGGAAGAAGACGTGTCAAGCACTTCACTTACACATAGTACAAATGTCAGCAGCACACCCCATGTGAGTCACACTAAGAGTGTGGGAGAGAGTGAGACACCAATGCGAAAAAGTTCATCAGCTAGCGTAACTGGGTCAAAGAAATCATCATCATCATCCCGTAAATGCTTGGTCCAGGGCAACATTAGAACCATGTTGTTTACAGAAGCGCCATATGAACGCAACCACCCACTGACGCGTCTGTATAACACTAAGCTGGCTAAAATGCTAGCTCTGGACCTTCTCCCTTTTTCTTTTGTAGAAGGGATTGGTTTTCTAGAATTAGTGGCAGCGCTCTGCCCTAAATGGAAGGTTCCTAGCCGGTTCTATTTTGCCAGAGTTGCGGTTCAAGCACTACATGAAGATGTGCTGGAGGTGATTGGGGCAGCTTTGCAGAAGAGTGCTGTTCACACTATACATCTGACAACAGACATGTGGACCAGTGGCGCAGGCGCTGATTACATGTGCATCACTGCACACTGGGTCTCTTTTTCAGGGTTAAAGCAAAGCTAAACACAGGTGTTGACCCGGACCAAGTTTTTAAAGCTGCTCGGAAACATGCAACACGAGCCATGTTTGGCTTGGAGAAACGTCACACAGCAGAAAACATTTTGAATGAGTTTAACACAAAGGTCTTTCACTGGCTGTCCCCAAAAAAACACCAGATTGGTTATGTTTCCACGGATAATGGCGCCAATGTAGTTAAGGCCATGGAGCTGGGTCAATATTTCAGAGTGCCGTGTTTGGCGCACTGTATAAACCTGGTTGTTAACAAATTCTTGAGTGATGAAGACAGTTCAGCGTGCGAGTTAGTGGCCACCTGCCGAAGAATGTGCAACCATTTCAGCCATTCTTTTCAGGCCCGGAAGCATCTGAGGAGCCTGCTACATGAACGTCGAATGCCAGTGAAAGCACTCATCCAGGAGGTGGCAACACGTTGGAACTCAACCTTCTACATGCTTGAGCGTCTGTATGAGCAGTATACGGTACTCGATCACTATTTCCTAACACTGGGGACAGCTCAGAAGGACCTGAGGCTAGATGCAGCGCAATGGAACCTAGTTAAAAGCCTGACAGACATGCTTCGTCCTTTTGAGGTCTTCACGCGTGCAGTCAGCAAGGAGGACTGTAATTTGGGAAAAGCTATCCCATTGTTGCGCATGCTGTAGCACCAACTGGAGGCAGTGTCTTCTATGTTTCAAAAAGATGAAAAAAAGCAAGACGCTTTTGTTTTGGCAGAGAAATTATTAGGGCGTCTACGTGGTGATGAACGTCTTAAAATGATCCACTCAGAACTGCATTACATTTGTGCTACTATTCTGGATCCACACTACAAAAAGGTGCTGGCAGGCCGAGCATTCCTTGCTTTTGATGATGAAGATGTTACATAGTACAAACGTTGACTAGCCTTGTCAGCCAAAAGGGTTTGAAAGAGAACGGCAGCAAATTGAAGGAAAAGGCAGTACATCAGCATCAGCAGGCCATCCCCAGTCAAAAGAATCCTCTTCTGCACCTGTGGCTGTGGCACAAGTGACCTCTCAGCCGTTAAAGTCACCGGCAACCGGATCATCTGCACCAGACACAACAGTAACATTGGATGCAGAAGAGGATTGGCTAACTCGGCTTGGGTTTGGTTCTCAAAAGGTCACAGCAAAAAGTAAGCAAAGTGGAGGAACATTGGAGGACCTTGAGTCGATGGTGCAGGACTATCTGAGTGACTCAACAGAGGTCTATGTTAATGCTGACCCATTGGCGTATTGGCATGGGAAAAAAGAATTGTGGGCACAGCTCTCCAACCTGGCTATAAACTACTTGTCTTGCCCACTCGCAAGCCTGTCTTCTGAACGTTTTTTCAGTGCTGCTGGTGGCATTGTAACTTCCAAACGGAGCCGCCTCTCGCCCAAAAATGTGGAGAGGTTAACAATGATCAAGATGAATCAACACCTCATACCACCAGATTACAAAGTACGAGAAAGCACGCAGGCTGAAGACGAGGAGGACAGCAACGTAGATGAGGGAATTTCTTCTTTGTTAGGTGACACTGACCTTATCCTGCCTGAATTCGCAGAGTATGATGACGAACCTTTATTCTTATTCCCTGACACCGAGCCCTGAAAATGAGACAATGAATCAATAACTTTCTTTTTCGTCCTTATTAACTTTTATTCCTCTGTGTCTGTCTTTCTTTGTTTTGCACAGTTAATATAATTCAAACTTTAATCACCTAATCACAAAAACAAGCCCATCAGCAGAACTGTCTTCACTTGTTTGCTTATTGATTTGTAGGTGCCGAAGTCTACATTCCTCAGGTTCACAAGTTCACAAGAACATGCTCCTCTATCCTCCTCCTCCAGACTCCTATTTCCCTCAAAGCAGAGGGCTGGATTACGCCCAATGAAGAAAGACTCTGCACTTGTGCGGGTGTTCTACTTCTTTGCGGGTGAGTTGACGGCTCTGGGGCTATTGCTGGGAAGCTCTAATACCGGATAAAAGTGGTTTGGACCAAATCGGAGGCAAACAATTTTTTGCGTTTTTGCTGACTTGCTTGCCTTTGAGGTGCTCTTTGGGGGGGTTCCGGGTGTTTGTGGGTGAGTTTTGGGGACTGGGAGCACTGCTGGGACAGTCTAATTTTGATTGCATTTGCTTTTCAGGAAATCCGTGGTGGAAAACAGGAGTTATGACCTAGCTGCACAGCGCGTTTGGACCGAAGGCCGATAAATATTGTAAGTATGAGATTTTCCTTTTTGGCTGTTTGGGGGTGTTGTGCTTTTTTGCGGGTGGGTTGGCGGGTCTTGGGGCATTCCTGGGAAGGTCTAATACCGGATAGAAGTGGTTTGGACAAAATCCATGCAGACATTTTTATTGCTATTTCTGACATTTTGCTCAATGTAGCGATTTTGGGGGCCTGTTTGGGGGGCTTCCTGGTGTTTGTGGGTGGGTTTCGGGGTCTGGGAGCACTGCTGGCTATGGATACTTTAGATTGCAAGAGGTTTGAAGCAAATCCATAGTGGCAGAGGGGAGTTAAGGCCTAGCTGCAGAGCGCGCGCGGAGTGATTTTGGAAATTGCCAAGAAAATGACTAAGTCCCCATTTTTGTACTTTTGCTTTTTGGCTGTTTGGGGGTCTTCTACTAGTTTTCGCCTGGGTTGACGGCTCTGGGGCCATTGCTGGGAAGCTCTAATACCGGATAAAAGTGGTTTGGACCAAATTGGAGGGGACATTTTTTTTGTGTTTTTGCTGACATGCTTGCCTTTGAGGTGCTCTTTGGGGGGGTTCCGGGTGTTTGTGGGTGAGTTTTGGGGTCTGGGAGCACTGCTGAGACAGTCTAATCTTGATTGCATTTGCTTTTCAGGAAATCCGTGGTGGAAAACGGGAGTTATGACCTAGCTGCACAGCGCGTTTGGACCGAAGGCCGATAAATATTGTAAGTATGAGATTTTCCTTTTTGGCTGTTTGGGGGTGTTGTGGTTTTTTGCGGGTGGGTTGGCGGGTCTTGGGGCATTCCTGGGAAGGTCTAATACCGGATAGAAGTGGTTTGGACAAAATCCATAAGGAAAAGCCTTTTGGCACTTTTTGTAACTTAGGGTTCGTTAGGGTTAGCCCTAGCAGCAGGATTGCATGTGTTTCGGGGTGTTCTAGATTTTTGCAGCTGAGTTCTGGGGTCTTAGAGCACTCGTGGGAATGTGTAATTTTGGTTGCAAGGAATTTGAAGAAAATCCATGGTGGGAAAGGGGGGATTTGGCATAGTTAAAGAAAGCCTTTGCCACTATTCTTAACTTAGGGCTCGTTAGGGTTAGCAGTATTTGTATTGCATGTGTTTGGGTGGGGGGGGTTTGCGAGTCTTGGAACGATGCTGGGTATGGATACTTGTGCTTGCTTGCAAGTGGTTTCAATACAATCCACGGTGGGTAAGGGGGTATTTGGGCCTACTTTTACTTTCAAAGTACGTTTTGTCAACAGTTTTCTACTAGGCCTCCTTTTTTGAGATCTGATTGGGGGTCTTCTACATTTTTGCGACTGGCTTTAGAAAGGGTCTGGGTGGGAGCACTGCTGGGAAGGTCTAATTTTGTTCTAAAACACAGTTTACAGTACACCTAGCTTGAGGGGAAAGATCCGCTACATTAATTTGCCCATACTTATTTATCCTTCTAAAGGAGACTCAGACAGAGTACGCACTTTCAAAAATATTGTACTGTCTATTAGGAAACTCAAAGTGTGGCTTTTTGCACTACACAGCGTACATACCTTATATTTATTTATCAGTGGTGTTCTAATATCACTTCCTGTTTTTCCGTCAATATTTACAGGCCGGGTGTCAGTCTGTGCAATGGGAAAAAAAGGATGGAGTCAGGCTTCACATTAGCGAGCCGCAATTCAGCATCCGCCAGGCAGGCAGTGGACAGGGTGTCTTCTGGCCACCAACATTGATGGACGAAGCGTCAGCTAGAATGGAGGAGTGCCGCTAATAAGAGGAATTGTTTGATGCATGCAACTTACTTACCAAATTCAACAGGACAACTACAACAACATACAGATACAGTATCCATTGTTTTCTTCTATGAGTGTGACTGCATTTCTTGGATCTCTCTCTGCTTCTAAATTGATCCCTACAGCCATTCTATAGGTTTTACTTCGGCTATTTTTTAAATCTAATTTAATGTAAGAAGTGTTTCTCTGAGTGCAGAGATAGGCAAGTGAAAACGCTGCAGCCCTGTACTGTCGCCTTCTGTCATTCACGGTTGTCGAAAGTACTACTTACTTTTCAGTAACAATGCAAGCAATAGTGCATGCACTTCCTTTATGTCACGTAAAAGATTTATGGTTAGCTTTGTACCGAAAGATTTCTTTATCTTCAATTATTGTTTGTCCATGCTGTGCTTTTTTTTTCTTCTCTCAACCCAACCTACCCAAAAAGAAACCCCCATTCCCATCCATTTTCCAAACCCTAACCCACTTCCCCCGGGCTGTGTGGTTTTGATTGATGTGTGACTAAATGACATCAATAATTCCACACACTTGCTGGGGAGGATAAGGTCATAGCAACAGGCTGGTGAAGGAATCCAAGGATATATTCTAGACTTACTCAGCTTCAGTACTATTTCTTGTAGTAGTAACCAATGTCAAAGAAATTCAACGCAAGTACTAGTTATACTTTCAATACTTTACCATTTGTTAGGCTACATTGTGGCACTGTTCTAGCGTACTGTCACCTGCTATATTCTCTATCGTACCGTTGTAATGCTACAGTAAGGACAAACCAGGTTTCATTTTCTTTTTTTCCATAGGCATGCAACTGCCACTGTGTCACACCACTAGTACCACCGCAATGAGGACATTTCATCCGCCCAGGATTGCCAACCTTAATCGCCATTTCCCGTGGAGCCAGCCCTGGGCCTAGCCCTACTTTCAAACACAAATTACAGGTAAGATAAGCGTTTGGTGGGAGGTAGTATTATAATGGAGTATTAGGAGAGACGAGAGATTGATGGCAGTACTACTAAAGTCCTAGTACTCTTGAATTCACTTACTCTGTGAGAGGAACTTAGTGTTGAAAACATTTAGCCATTTAACTTAAAGGAAGAAAATGACACAGACTTAAGTTTCAGGAACACAAACTTTCTGTTAAACCCCCACCCACCAGACTCAAAAGCAGTAAAAAACAGGTATGCTGAGATAAAGTTTCAAAAAGTATATTTTTGTAGCCCTAACAAAATAATCTCCTGCAAGACCCTCCCTAATCCCAACGATTGTCCTTCAAAAGTCCCAAAAACAACCCAACTCCCAATTCCCACCCCCCAAAAGTCTCTAAAAAAGGGGCAAGGGACACTACGGCAGGCTGCTGTTCACTTTTGCGGCCAGGGCATCATACTCCTTGCGGAGGGTGGCATGGTCGGAGCGGAGGCCCTCCACCAAGGTCTTATACGTTAGGACCTCCTGCTCCAGGTAGGACACTCTGAGGCATAAGCGGTGCTGGCGTGCCTTGCGACTCCTGTGGGGGGCAGCTGCTGTCTTTGCTGCTCGGCGGTGGCGGTTGGCTTTGGTAGCCCGGCTCCGTACCGCTGGAGCACTGCACTGGCTGGCAGCCCGTGGGGGCCCGGAGGAGGATGCAGCTGGTCCCAGTGGATGTTGTACCGGTAGACTGCGTGTCCTCCTCCTCCATTGCCACCAGCCGCCGATATTCGGCGACAGTGGCATCCAGCCTCCGTTGCCGGGCCATTCGAGCCAGCTCCTTCCTTGATGGTCTGTTTGATTTGGAAGGAGCAACTATATGAAGAAAGAAAGACATAATCTGTAACCAATGCTCCTTAAGATTAACACAAAATGATTGAGCAGAAAGTTGTGTCACAGTACAAGTTGTAAATTGAAAGCAAAGTACATAACTATTGAGGACAGTATCTATCTAACCTCCCACTTCTTCATCCTTGCTCTAACATTAGTGGGAGTTTAAGGAACAAATTCTACAAGCACTATGGACTTCCATTACAGTCGACTATGACAGTACACCAGTCTTATTCTTCTTCTTCTCTCTTGTTTAGGAAAATTGGTACGTTATCTTATGCAAGCCGGCATAATGCCAGCGCAGTGAACTTGCACCCGAGAAAAACAGACGCACACCATGATGAGTGAGACAGACTTGCGTTACTGTACCCG
The DNA here is from genome assembly GCF_964263255.1 of Lissotriton vulgaris. Classification (NCBI taxonomy): domain Eukaryota; kingdom Metazoa; phylum Chordata; class Amphibia; order Caudata; family Salamandridae; genus Lissotriton; species Lissotriton vulgaris. The sequence continues at coordinate 69,189 of NW_028244675.1, forward strand.
TCCAGTACATGCAGGTGGTGAAGCTCTTACTTTTCTATTACGGGTGGCACTGAGAATACTCTGTTAAAAGGGCTACTGCTTAATTAATTTAGCTTTCACCCAACAGTGCAAATGAGTACTAGAAAAGGAAAATAAAGAAGCTAAATAATCTGATTAACTATCACTTCACATGGGATGTATTTGATTACATATGGGATGACTTTAGGTGCTTTGCTTATTATTGAGTGAACAGTGATACACCCACAAATGAATGACTTACTACTACTAAACTAAAGTTATTAAGAGAGGTAGGGGGGGTCCACCGTAAGAACCGGATATATGTTGTGCTTGCAGTTGCAATACAAACTACTGCTACTATTCATGTTAGTATTTGAACTAAATTACAACTTCTTTTCCTTGCCTTTCATACACTGGAATGGACGTGCGGGTGCGGTATTACATGCTCTTCGAAGTAACACTTAGTTCATCCAGTGACCGTCTACTCTCTCTAGATACACATATGCTATCTAAGAGTATATGCTATCTAAGAGTCAGATAGTACCATGATCCAGGCATCCATCCATTCAAAGTATATGCACACATACAGTTTCTGTTTCACCCACCCAGGCTGTTCTCCTTCGACCCATCCTTGCTTCATCATTCACCCAGCCATGCACCATACCATATTCTTTCCTTCCCAGTCACCTCGGGGACCAAGCAAACACATATCATTCTTCTTTGCCAGTCATCATTAAATTTCTCGTCCTTCCACACTTACTTACACCCTTCTTTCGCTTTTCGTTCATCCCATCCATCAAGTTCATCTCAGATCTGATTGGGATTCTTCTCGCCAAAAACTACACAGCTAAGTCGAAGTACATGCCCGTGCAGATAGCGGGCGCAGGCTCCTTGAACTTGCTGGTGTGCCCCCTCCCCCTCCCAGAGCCCCAGATAGCACACTCTGCAGTCTTCAATCTCAATAAGTAAGGAATATATAGCTTACCTCTGCCCGCCACCACCTTGTGAACCCTCCAGGCACATTGGTGTCATCCGGCACTTGCCCCGCATCCTCCCCAGAAGTGTTCCCCTCATCCACCACCACCACCTCCGCCACCAGATGTTCCACCTACAAAGTACATTTAAGAATGTTAGAATACACCACTCACTACTATATATTATTTGGTCTAGGAATAAAGAAATGTTAAAAAAACAGCAAACAATGTAATAATTTGTGGCTGTCTACTCTAAAGTAAAAATGTCCCTTTTTCCAGGGAAGGCTGTTGTCTTGCTGCACTTTTTGCCACAACTGATGAATGCTTGCTTTTTATTTTTAACACGCACCACTTTTTCTCCTAACAGACTGAAGCTTGACTTCTAAGAACACGAGCAAGATCAAGTTCAAACCAGGTGAGAGCTCGGCTCGACCACAAGAAATGTGTCCAATTAATCGTCAGCACTAAGCACTTTTCCATTTTCAGTTAAACGTTTAGTTTTATGACAAACTTGATTTTAATAAATGTGTTTACTTTTAATAAAGCTTTTAAACTTAAATAGACTATGTGCTTTTTGGTCCTCCAGAATAAAGTGGCTGAACTAAAGGTTTTGGAATTTTTGCAAGCATGAGTCCGTACCTCTGACACTTCTTGACTCTGACTCCATACTCTTGTCCGGCTTTGGATAATCTAATCATCATTGGGGATCAATCATCGGTGACTTTGGGAGCTAAATGACTCTACCACGCTATCTAGTCAGTAAGGAGATTGGGGGTTCAACTACAAAGTCTGTTATCACTGAGGTATGTGGAAAGTCTAACAGCGCCTATTATAATTGATAAGCTAAGCAATGCATTATTTAGTGTCCATAGTTCTGTTTGTGCAGATTTGTCCCTGCAACAGTAGTAGAATGGATTGTCCTCCTATCCAAACCAAAAGTAAAGTAGTATCTTATTCTTTCTTGGTGGTCATTCACCTTTTTATTGTTGGCAATTGTCAAAGCATAAACATTTAGAAGACTTGAAAAGACAGTATGGACAATCCCAGAGAACTGCACTCAGTGCATAGAGCTATTGCTGACTAGAATGGGAGTCCAATGGAATTGCCAAATGTGCAATCTTAGTTAGCTACACAGACAGACTAATAAGAATAATCTAGTAATACCACAGGAAGTCATATTCGAGGCTGGATAAGAATTTAGATACAGTCTACAAGAAGATCAAAGACGATTTAGAAAAAATCGAATGAGGAACGCTAGTAAAAAATAGGTACTCTATATTAAAATTAAAACTTACCGGGGCCAGCAAAGGAGCCCTCGCCTGCCCGATCCTGGCCTGCATCCTGGCGAACAGCAGCCTCCTCCTCCTGTGTCCTCTTGCCCCTGGGGGGAGCTGATGTACAACATGAAAGAAAGAAAGACCAGAAAACATGGATGATATTTGTCAACCAAATCAAACATTTCAAAAGAACAATAACAAAATATTCTGGCGAAATAGCAAATAGACAACTATTCCACTGGATATATTGACCGATCTCATGTGGTCTGCTACGTTATTAGTATTGCTTGATTTGCGGACCGTCGACTTGGAAAGTTCTTATGTAACTCACTAAACAAAGTACTAAAAAGGTTTGCCTAGGACTGGCAGGCAGCAGTCCACAGCACGCGAAGTGACAGACAAAGTCGATCGTGATTGCAGATCAGCGACAACACTAAAGTTTCCTACTACATTAACCAGTCATTAAAATACTCAAACTATCAATCCACCACCACTATTTCTTCTTATCGCCATGTGTACAAAGGAAGGACTGGACTTGAGTCTGTAGGGGCTGATTTAGAAGCTCCTTGCGGCTCTTTTGCTCCATTGCTGCCTGACTTTTGTGACGCAGCGGCAGAACAAAAGAGGCGCCATGGTGCGGCGTATATTAACAACGTGATGCATATGGGAGATGCATCACGTTGTAAAGCCCTGCGCCATCAGGGGGCGTTCCGGCGCAAGGGAGGGCGTTCCTGCGCAGGAACGCATCCTAAAACTGGCTGAGGGAAATCTACAAGATTTCAATCAGTCACTTTGAGGACAATGATGCGTGACTCAAACCCTGTGCCTGCTTGAAGCAGACGTATGGCTTGACGCAGCATTGGGGAGATAGGGCACCCCAGAGCATTGCTGGAGCTGTGCCATCGTTGCGACGCAACTCCAGCAATGCGCTGCCTTTAAGGCACAGATGCGTAACGATTGGTGACGTTTTGGGCCCATGGTGCGCCGCATTGTAAATACGGCGCACCATGGGTGGTGGTGGCGTGGCGCACAATTACTGGCGCATCCCTGCTACTTTGCAGGGATGCGCCGGTAATTAAAAATCTGACCCTTAGTGTCTAGCATTACGCAGTTCTTCAAACTACACTCATGCATAATTTCACAGGCCAATGAAATGAACACAAAATCGAAAACAAATAAGCATAGTAGCAGCGCTACTGAGAAGGAGAGCAGTGCACCTGAAATGCACAGAAGATTTTGAAATATAATTTACCTACAATGTAATCAGCAGCATTATTGCTCTTGGTAAAAAACAAAACTTTGCAAGATAATAACACACAGAGCAGGAGAAAACATAGTAAAGAAATAGCTACTACTACTCACCAAGCCCAGGGATCTCAAGGCCGAGCAGGTCGAGCAGATCGCGTTCCCGGTCCAGGAGATCCGTCCAACGGTGGGTGGCCTGGTTGTAGGTGCGCCGGACCCGAGAGTATTGGTACATGGACCGGCACACCTTCTCCCACCGCTTCCGGCGCTCCTGGATCCCGTACCCGCTAGCGATCCTGCCGCCTGCCATGATGGTCCTGGGGAGGCGGCGCTGAACATAATAAACTAGTGCGGCCACCTCCTCCGGGCTGAAGATCTCCCGGGGTGCGACCTGCTCCCCCCTCAAACGCCCGCACGGGAGCCGGGCACGGGGTGCGGGAGCCTTCCCCTTCTTGGGATGCTTCCCGGCTCCCTTTACCATGGTCTGGACAGAAAGGAAGCTAAATATTAAAGAAAATAGAATAGGGAAGAGAAGAAAAGAAAAGAGTTTAAAAAAGTAGTTTAAAATGAACCAAAAGTAGCAGAAAACACAAAAATATAGAGCTAGAAAAAGAGAGGGATAGATAATAAGTAAAATAGATTAAAAGAAACTTCAAACAAGCAAAGGATGGCAGAGATTCAGAGAGGATAGAAAAAGCATGCCCAGAACCATAGCAATGAGTGAGAAACAAGATGGCCGCGCCCGTTCACGACCACGTGGGTAAGTTTGCGCAAGATTTTCCTCGCGAACACACGCGAAATTGTACTAGCGAGCCGCACACTTTGCGAGATTACACATCGCGCCGGAAACGGAAATACGTCATGCAAACAAGATGGCCACGCCCTTGAACGACCGTGAGGGTAACTTCACGCCGTTGCGCTACAAGCGGCTCGCTAAAACGCACAAAACCTTGCGAACTAACACGCCGCAAAAAACAAATCGCATATTTGCACGAATTTGCGGCTTCCGAATTCGATCTTGCGCACGTTTGCGCCCCGCGAATCACGCAAAATTGCAGAAAACGAGTTTTGCAAAACTGAAAGCACTCAGCAGGTGCAAAAGTTCAAACTCATCATTAGTAACCATTCCCTGTAGTGCTTCCTTACTGGGGCCCCTCCAGAGTTCAGTTGCTAGTTGCAACAATTGTATGACCCTGCTCCGACCCTCACAGCAGGCTCATAGAATAGCTACAAGTAGGCCACAAAGGTCCTGGAAAAAAAAATTGCACTGCAACAGAAAGCAAATTACAGATAAGGAAGCAGGTGCCAGACTGGAATTTTAAAACAGTGACACATTAATAAATCAACCCCAAATTAATTCATGTCAGTTGAAGCAGGGCAGGTGTGCTTGCTTTTCCCCCCCAATAATCTACAGTGATGATGAACCAGAGGGTGGCATTGATGTACCAGAGGGTGGCATGGGTGAAACAGAGGGTGGCAGTGGTGAAACAGAGGGTGCTGGGAACCTGTGATGATGAACTAGACGTAGAAACAACATAGTCGCGACCGTTGCGAGCCGGCAAGTAAGTTCGCAATTGCAAACTGGTACAAAACCCTCGCGAACTGGCAGAAACCCTTGCGAACACAAACAAAAATCCGCAAATTCGCGAGAATTCACGGATTTTGCGGATTGCGAGTTCGCAAATACGCAAATTCGCGAACGCTAGATTCGCAAAATTCGCCCATGCTTACTTGGTATTAGAGAATGTCAACCTCCTTTTTAGTATTGCAATCTCTAGAGAACGATTATTTCATTACGTCATTAGCCTCATTTTTAGGTCAAGCCGATAGCTTCCCTTTGCGAGGCATGCAGTATTCAGTATGAAGCAGAAGTTCAGTGGAAGCTCTGCCCACTCTACGCTCATCTTTTTAGTTGGCTTAGTTCCTAAATGCTGCCTTTCGATTGGTTTCAGGCTTGTTAGTCCCGCCTTATGACAGGTATGTCCTCATTTGTATCCTTCCATGGCTACTGGCTCCATTACTTCGAGTGTTGCACAGTATGTTTTTATGTATATTGTGAGCACTATTTTCTTCCCGTGACTCCCCCTCCCGCAATCTGTGCCTTCTCGGCTCCCCTGTCCGCCTCTCGTTTGCAATGCAATAGGTCTTGTGTAAATGCGAGTCCTATTGCATTGCAAATGCTTGTTTTTAAAGTTGTTCGTGTTTGTTTTTTTGCATCGTCCGGCAGCACTGAGCAGGAGTAGAGAGTTGGGACAGGATAGAGTGTCTGTGAAGAAGCATGTGCAGTCAGACGTCGGCGCACAGGTTTGCAAATGCTTGTTTTTACTCAAACAAATACAAGTATAAACATGTATCACAACTGTTTGAGTCAATTTGGGACAAAGATTTTACTTACAAGAAATTCATAGTCATTGACAAATAATACAACATCAGCTTACTTTGGAATGCTTTTCTTTTATGTACTGTTGTTTCCTAAGAGCGGCCAATATTATGATTGCTAAGACAGTCTTAAGATGGCCGCCGGGGAGTGGGGCTTCATAGCACCCCGGTGTCTGATATCACAGGCCCTGGCCCCATGGCTTTTGCTGGACTGCATGGAATGCAGGAGAGGGTGGCAGCACAGCAGAGCATGGGCAGCTGGAGCAGCGCCAGAAACGTTAGCCAGGGGGAACCTGGGGAGGAAGAAAAACTGGATCCGACTGCCAACTCCTAACAGAGAGGAAAGGCCTGCACCATAGGAGAGGTGGCAGCAGGGGACTGGAGCGCTGGACTCGGGGACTGGAACCGTCAGCCCAGACAAGCAACATGTACTTCTTGAGCGGGTGGCCCAAGCTACTCTTGTGCCCGCCTAGGAGTGCGGAGCAGCCCTTCCAGCTGCAGCCCGACCCGCAGCGAGCGCTCTTCGCCGTGATCTCCAGCAGCCAGCTGAGCGTCTGGAGCAGCCGGGTGAGTAGACAGTTCTAGGGTGCACGCTCTACATCTCTAGTGACATTTGTAGGATGTGACTTTCGTTTTATCTTCCCTTGCTGTCGCACAAAATGTCATCCACTTTAACGCTGTGTTTTTATGTTCAAGGTCGAACATTTTTGTGATGCTAGATGGACCTTATTGCAAGTATGCAATAGTTACCAAGTAGAACAGCGGCATGTAGCTGTTGGCATGCAGGGACATAGTTCGCAGATGGGCAATGGGTGTGTGGTAGCCAGATGTATTGATCACATATTATTGAGTGCATGTAGCAGTGTCTCAAATGGGCATGTATACAAGCAGGGATATTACTATATGGCGCAAGCAGGTGTAACAGACAAGGGCCTTAGTAAGAATATGTGCGTGTTGTAAACAAGCGCTAGATCTGCGTACCACGCTCCTTGTCATCTTTGCCTGTGACTGGCTATTTTGTGTTTGCTTCTTTTACACTGTCAGGAATGTTATCTCTCTGTGTTCCAACCAGCACAGGAGCAGAAGACATCTAGTTCCCAATGCCCCTCTTGTACGTTCCTGCTAGGCCATCAACACCCTTCACAGGTAAATACCAAGAGGGAAAGGGGATTGGGATAAGAAGAGGCTGCCATGATGGTGTTCTGCGTTCTGCCTTTTCTTCTGTTTTCGTTTTTTTCTTCAGTGGCTGTAACGATAACAATTGCTTAACATATACTACTACTAGATTTACAACTCTATATGCATTTATAATCATTACTCGTCTGTCTTACCAGAAACTCCTTTGGCTATTGCCTATCTTCTATGACTTCTCCGATATGTACTTCTATTATGCTTGAAGTCTGATGTCGAGAAATATTTGCTAACGTAATGTCTTCTTGTCTTATAGCAGAAGCAGACCGAGCTGATCACAAAAGGAACTTCTTCACTCAGGAGAATACTGGTAAGTGCCAAGAATAACCTTATGCTGCTACTTGAGACTAACTGTATCACCAGAGGGGCTGGGGAAAGTGAGAAACTGAAATGTGAGTGTTTTCCTGCTAAACTATTGTTAGTTATGAGCAGGGAACACTGGGCCATATGTAGGTAAAACGTGTTTTGCGATTCTCAAATTGTGATTTTTAGGGAATCACAATTAGAGAATCTCAAAATGCAATGTAGTTAGGATTAGCAAAATATTTTGCGAATCCCACATATTCCTTATTTGCGAATCGCAAATTGAGATTCGCAAATAAGGAATACCTTGCCATTCATTCCTTTGGGCTAAAAGGCCCTTAGGAATGAATGGGAAGACATTCTCAGTTTGTGATTCTCAATTAGAGAATTGCAAATTGAGAATGCAATTTCAAGATTGCAAGGGTACAATAGGACACTCTTTTGCACCCCTGAAATAAACATGTGTGCACATGTGGCGCACATACATGTGCTAAGGGTATGTATGTGCGCCACATGGCACTTTAAAAAATGCAAAAAAGTGAATTTTTCAAAGAAATCGCAAATTGTCAACAACCTGAAGTTGGTGATAATTTGCGATTCCTTAAGCCAAAATCGCACAACTTGGGTGCTTCCTACATTGCATTTAAGGAATCGCAATTTGGGATTCCTTAAATGCATTCGCAAAATAAGGAATCGCAAATTTTGCAATTACTTATTTTGTGTGTCAGTTTTTGTGTGCTACATAGCATACTGCCCAAATTACGATTGTCAATGCTGAAATTCTGCGAATTCCAGCATTTGCGATTGCAATTTGGCTTCCAACATATGGCCCACTGTTCCTTGCCAAGCATGCACCTACGATCCTAAGAATTCCTCCCTGACATGCGCCTAAGGAAAACAGCTAATTCTATTGAAATGCGCACATACACTGACCTTAGGGGAAAGAGGATACAAGAAACGGAACCGGCGAAAATAAAACAACGCCCGTTGCTTCTACCCTCACTATTCTAACACAACGGAGAATGGCAGGTAAGCTTCCCTACACAGGAAATTCTCGGGTGAATTGAAACAGGGTCTATTTTATCATATAGTACCCCAGGCCAACTCTGCCCACACCTGAGGTATGAGATCCTTACACAGGCCCTGCCACTTCTGTAGGCCTTTGTTAAATTGACCAGAGTTCTGAATGCAGCAGAATCTAAGCCTCTGTGACTTGAAAAATCAAGCAGCTTCTCTCTGCGAAGCACCCTGGCCCACACCCTCACTGCCTTCGTGTGTTCAGGTTTCTCTGTGAGCCTAAGTGATCATTCCTCTTTCTCACACCTCTTTTCACTCTGCAAGAACACAGAATTTCTGATCACAACAGCACAACTGATCTTGAGGATACAGAACTTCTCGCAGAGTAGAGAACAGGGAAGACATTGCTGTGACGGACAGGGTGTTGGCAGACATGGCATTGGCCTATCTAGTATCACTATTCTCTCGCTTGCCCTATGCAACAGAAGACGTGCACTTAAGCGTGAGACCCTGACCCCTGACCAGGTGAAGTTCCACCTTTTTGTAAATGTTTATTTTACTCTCATACATCGTACGGCCTGTGGGTATTATTGACGTCCGTACAACTGACCAGTTCTGCATTTAATTTCTGCTTTAGGGGTATAAGAATGAAACCCACCGGTCACTCTTTGGACTATCCCTGTCTTTTGCTGTTGGTCACGGACTGTGGATGCTCCTCAAGAGCTCTTCCTTTTTTTTCAAGATGTAATTGAATTTACTGTATATATATATATATATATCTGCTATATTGTCTTTTAAATTTGTGGTTTCTTTAATACTTATATTGCAATTGTAAAGCAGTTTTTCTTATGTTTACCATGTGTCTTTTTAGTATCACAGCCAAAACCTGGTTTGTATGTTGTGAGAACTTGTCTGTGTTTAAAGCTGTGTATTGCATATTGATTTTTAAAAATATGTTTATGAGGGTTTAAATTGTTCACTTCATATTGCATTTTCTGGAGTGTTCACCTTCAAACAATGTACCCAGTTTTTCCTACAAACGTTATGCCATTAATATTTGTGCAGGCGAGTCCTATGGTTCTCCAACTTATCAAATGTGGGAGGCTCTATCCCATTAATATGTTATTATTTCAAGAAATATTGTTTAATTTAAGCTGGCACATTGATGAAACACTTACTCTTTGGCTCTAATGCATACCCAATGATGTTTCACGCATCGTAACTAACCCATTGAAAGATGGCTGACTCCTTACAGCACGTTTGTCCCCTTTTGATGTTGTTGGTTTAATGTATCACATGCACGTTATTTAACCTATGGTAAAACATCAACACTTACCCGTGAGCAAGGCGGTTGTCCGCCGAAACGCGTAGGGTTGGTTTTGGCTTGTGGTTATGAAATAAACCCAGGATTTGACTAAGCAGACGGCGATTTGTCCGATTTCATCTGTGTGGAGTGCGTTGTACTTTCTGTACGAGTGGATTTGCATATATTCGGGATCCTCCAAACCCGACCGCACCGCCAGCGAAGAGTTCCGGTTTTACATGGAGGAAGTGAAAAGTGAAGTTTTTCGAGTAACCGGTAGACCGCGCCCTGATCAGGTACCCATAGCCTGCGCTTGGTGTCCAGCTTTCCAGGATATGTAAAAACGCTGCTGTGTGATTGTTATTACAAACGGAACGGTTTTTTCTAAACCATTCCCAGCAAAAGCGGCAAAGACAATTACCTGTAAAAAAGCGGCACGCGCACTATTAACGTACGTCGGCTAAATCTGTAACCTGTCAGAAGCGCTACGGTCCACGTGCAAAACAAACCAGGAAGTGAGTGTTTGTTTGCACTTGTGGCGCACAGAGGACATTACATTTGAACTAACGCTGTAAATGGGATTTCAGTTCAAGTCTGCATAACGTCTGGGCTAGTATAACTTGAACCATTGATATATGCAAGCCAAATTATGGGAGAAGAAATGGAAGCGAAGAGAAGACTCAGGGCAACAACAATGTTTGCCGTAAAAAACATCAATGCGCCTGGTAAAGATCCAGTCGTGAAAACAACATCATTACAGCAAAAGTATTTCAAATTGGAGAAAATGATGCGCAAAGAGATATCCAAGTGGTGGGAGGCGATCACCCTTGAGAAATATCAGGAAGAAAAACGCGTGCCACGTGGTTTGAGGATTTTGATAGCCCCCTCGTATGAAGACACCGATGAAGAACTGGCAGGGGAGTGGGCAGATAACCTAATGGACTGCTCCAATCGGATGCTATCAATATTAATCAAACACGCATGGAAGAATAGAGGCATTCTAATATTGGCTATTGATGAGTTAAGAAGTGAAATTGAAAAAGAAGAGAAAGATGACATCTTTAAAAGCAAAATGGAGGAAATAAGAACAAAGATTGAAAAACATGAGGAAGAAACCATAGCCAAGAAAGAACGCAAATTCCTGAGGGATGAAATCGATTACCGCTCCGGAAGAGTATTTACCTTTAGTCATAAGTACGACAACCAGATAAGGAAAGGTATACAAGGCACATTGGACAAAATACAAGGTGCAGAAACAGTAGACGGGGAGATCAGTGAGAGCGATATCTCAGAAGATGGGACCCCAGTGGATGATACTACCACCGCCCAATCGACAAATTTTTGGAAGGAATTTCAAGCAATGAATCAAACGCAGAACCAATCGAATTGGCAAAAGGACAGAGGAAGAGGGAGGGGAAGAGGATTCTCCGGACGCGGCAAAGGAAGAGGAAAAACTACAGAAAATACAGCAACATCCGGAAACAAGTCAGGAGAGGTGGCTGGAAAGGCGACTGCAACCCCTATGGGAGTGGAAACACGGGGCCAAAAACGACGTGGAAAATGAACATCAACAATGTGGTAAATTTATCAAATCATATTCTAACTGATGATGAGTTTGATGTTCTGCAATTTGGTTTATCCTTTTGTCCCACTAACCAGTTCTCCTATCATCGAGAACGTGTTGACCTATTTTGTTTCCTACGAAAACTTCGCCTTCACAAATGGAACAAACTAAAGGCAAAGGGGGGCAACACCAATAAGGGCCCTAAAACAGAGGTTCCTGTAATAGAGACCATCAATGAAGTAGAAACATTGATGGCTCTCGAGGAACTAGAACGTGACAATCCTGACTTACCACCCATTGATGCCCAGTCGTTGGGATATAAAACGAATCTGAGTAGCTGCAATAACTTTAAATCTAAATCCACCTTTAACCCAGTGGTACCATCTAGTGGTATAGACACCTTTGAAGAATTGGTCATAAAAGATCTTAAAAACATGGCCAAAAGTAAAATGTGGTCAAAGGATAACTTGACCAAAGCCCAAAGACTGGCCATTAAATCGCTCAAACAAGACACTAATATAGTGATACGCCAGAGTGATAAGGGTGGAAATGTTGTTGTTCAGAACTTATCAGATTACATTGCTGAGGGGTGTAACCAATTAAGTAATTATGAATGCTATGAATCAGTACCAAAAACCCTTATTGAGGAGTCCAACAACATTTACTATGGCAAGCTGAAAGAATGGCACAAAAATGGACTGCTGGAATATGACGAATATGCATTCCTTTTAAATAGAAACCCCAAAATTGCGATACTGTACCTGTTGCCTAAGCTGCACAAAAATCCAACTAGACCACCAGGGAGACCCATAGTCTCCTCCATGAACTCACTGTTAGAAAACAGTTCTAAGTATATTGATTTTTATTTACGCCAATACGTTGAGACACTACCATCCTATCTGAAGGACAGCCGTGACTTCTTGAAGAAAATAGAAAATGTCACTTGGAATGAAAATTTCCTGCTGATAACACTAGATGTGTGCAGTTTGTACACTTCAATTAAACATGAGGATGGTGCAAAAGCCTGTGAACACTACTTGAAATCCAGATCTATCTCTTTCCTACAGCACAGTGCGATGATTGTTCAGATGATTTATTTTTGTCTTGAAAATAATTTTTTTGTGTTTGATGGGAATTTTTACAGACAGAAGCAGGGCACTGCCATGGGCACTTGCTTTGCTCCCAGTTTTGCAAATCTATTCATGGGCAGATGGGAGCAGGCAGTGCCCATGAGACATCATCTATATCGCAGCCATGTGGTATTGTGGCTGCGATACATTGATGATTTATTCCTAATCTGGAATGGTAGTGCAGTTTTGGCTGAGTCATTTGTGGGAAGTCTCAATGAAAATGACTGGAATTTAAAATTTGAACACACCACAAGCAAGACTAATGCCAAATTTCTAGACCTAGAGATAACTGTGTCAGACAATAAATTGGTGACTACCTTATTCAGGAAGGAAACGGCGGGCAATACACTTTTGCACGCAGCCAGCAGCCATCCCCCCTCGCTTATTCGCAGCATCCCTTACGGGGAATTCCTTCGGGCCCGAAGGAATTGTAAAACCAATGCTGATTTTGAGAAAGAGTGCAACCTCATGACGGATAGATTTGTGGAGCGAGGATATAATAAGGAGGTCGTGCGCCTTGCTAGATCGAAGGCTAGTCAATTTTCCCAAAGTGAACTGTTAGATTCATCCAATGATAGACAGGAGGACAGGAATATCAGATACATTACAACCTACAACACAGGATCCATGAGGGTCAGACAGTGTTTGGCTAAACACTGGCAGGTGTTGAAAACTGAAACTACCATTGAGGAAGCCATACAAAATTTCCCTAATGTGACCTTTAGGAAGGGACAATCTCTTAAGGATAGGTTGTGTAGCAATGACATGGTAAAAAAGAAAGAATCTCCATTGGATGTTAAGGGCTTCTTTACATGCATGTCCTGCAAGGCATGCAAGTACAGCTGTAATGTTAAGAAAGTATTTTACCCGGTGGAGAATGTGGAGAAAATAATTGAAAAACATTTAACCTGTCTCTCAGACCATTGCGTTTACATACTGACCTGTCCTTGCCCCAAGAGATATGTGGGCAGCACCATGTTTGCTGCCAAAAAGCGTGTATTGGAGCATATGAGAGCCATCCAAAATAAAGATAAGCTCTCACCTATTGCCCGACACTTTGAAGAGTACCATCACAGCAATAGGGACCTGTTACGTTTCTGTGTTGTGGACAGGATACCAACTAGTAACAGGGGAGGGGACAGAATCCGTAGACTTAGACAACTAGAATCCCAATATATTCTTAATCTAGAGTCTAAGATCCCGAAAGGTCTGAATTCTGAGGAAGAAATGGCATGGTTCCTGGGAGAGTAGGCCTTACATGGAATATTCAAAACTTGTCTGGTTTGGTCTCTGGAAACATGGGTACTAAGGCAGGGGGCACTGCTCTACTGACCGACCTGTCCTATCTGCACTTGAATACTTTGTTATGCTGTCATATATATACTGAGTCTAAGGCGTTCCGCTGTATTTTTAACATTCACTGTTTCACTTGTTTTTAACGTAATTAACTGATAAATAGGAGAAATGTCCACACTTTGGGTTATAGATGAAGCAATTTGGGATATTTAATGAGCCAGGGATGTTTCTTTTGCAGTTTGGGGACTCCAACGAATATATGGAATGGACAACCCATGGACATGAAATTTGCCTGCTTAACTGGGAAACGAAAAAATGTTAAGGAATGTTACTTAATGCTGCATCATGATTTACTGCTTGAACTTGGGAATTATAAAAACTAAGAGACTTGGTGGCACTAGATCATGGACTAACCCACTTGGGTTTTGGAATCTATCTAATTTGTTTATATTGTTTATACTTATTAAGACTAGGACATGGATTAGGTCCTATCCCTAACAGGTGCATTTGTCCTCCTGTCCTTGAATCTGCCACTGGGCATAGAATATGTTATTTTCTAAAACTATGATTCTCAGATGATTCTCAGACGTTCCATACACTAAACGTTTAAAAATGTTTAAAAATGTTTAAAACATTTATCTTTGGTTATACATTCTCTTATATATTGTATTATGCCACTTGGCTAAAATACTACTCCAATGTACCCAGTTTTTCCTACAAACGTTATGCCATTAATATTTGTGCAGGCGAGTCCTATGGTTCTCCAACTTATCAAATGTGGGAGGCTCTATCCCATTAATATGTTATTATTTCAAGAAATATTGTTTAATTTAAGCTGGCACATTGATGAAACACTTACTCTTTGGCTCTAATGCATACCCAATGATGTTTCACGCATCGTAACTAACCCATTGAAAGATGGCTGACTCCTTACAGCACGTTTGTCCCCTTTTGATGTTGTTGGTTTAATGTATCACATGCACGTTATTTAACCTATGGTAAAACATCAACACTTACCCGTGAGCAAGGCGGTTGTCCGCCGAAACGCGTAGGGTTGGTTTTGGCTTGTGGTTATGAAATAAACCCAGGATTTGACTAAGCAGACGGCGATTTGTCCGATTTCATCTGTGTGGAGTGCGTTGTACTTTCTGTACGAGTGGATTTGCATATATATATATATATATATATATATATATATATATATATATATATATATATATATATATATATATATATATATATATATATATATCTGCTATATTGTCTTTTAAATTTGTGGTTTCTTTAATACTTATATTGCAATTGTAAAGCAGTTTTTCTTATGTTTACCATGTGTCTTTTTAGTATCACAGCCAAAACCTGGTTTGTATGTTGTGAGAACTTGTCTGTGTTTAAAGCTGTGTATTGCATATTGGTTTTTAAAAATATGTTTATGAGGGTTTAAATTGTTCACTTCATATTGCATTTTCTGGAGTGTTCACCTTCAAACAATTTCAAATGCTTCCTGAATTCCAATGATAGTCATATAAAATGAATGCCTTCTGATAAATGTGATTATCTGTGAAAGTGATTTTATTCTTCATTCACTTAGCATGTCTTTGAAGCTGTGCCTTCTAATAAATTGGTTGAACCTTTTTTGGTTGGTTTCTGTGACTCACACATTTGCTTCCTTCATTTTAGTATGGGCACCGGCTCAAGTTAAGCTGCCCACAAACCCTCCCTGCAAAAGAAGTTTGCTGTGGAACGTTGGTGCACGCTTCACCTAACATAAGAATCTTGAGGGAGAAAAGACTAGAACGCTAATTAGTGTGTGAGTTGGCGGCCCTCTTGGAGTTCCAGCACCTCCACCTCACACTCAAGTTGATTGTATTGCAAGGCACATAATTCAGGCTAAAGCATCTTGTAAATAAGGTACAGGCCACTAAGGGTTCGCGAGGAGGAAACCTCCTGTGAAGCCTGACATACGCACATTTGAAACACTTTCATACTCCCTTCAGTATGTGCTGAGATGTCAACAAAGTAGGCCACCTGGAGGTGATCATCTGCCAACGTAGGCAGACTAGTACTCTATTGGAAACTATGTCCAGCTTCTCATGTTTGGTATGAACTCTGCATCTGATCTCTGTGTGTTCAGAGAGGAAGTACGGGAGTCTTATTCTTTGTGTTCTGCCTGGCCTGGAGTGGATCCAGTCTAAGGCGATCCCCTGTTTGCTGGCTTTGTAGAGTCTGGCGGTTAGTGTGCAGTGGGAGAAGTGTTGAAAGTTTCAAAGTGGTCTAGTAGGATGATGGCTGCAGTGTGGCCATGATCGATAAGAGGGTGGTTAGTCCCTGGCGGCTAGGAGGGTGGTCTCGATGCTGTGGTTGCTGCAGAATCCGGATTGGGATAAGTCGAGGATGTTGCTGGATTCTATAAAATGCGTTAGCTGGGTGTTAATGATTTTCTCAGTGAATTTTGTGGCAAAGAGGAGGAGCGAGGTGGGCCTGTAGTTCTTGAGGTCCGTCGGGTCAGCGGAGGGCTTCTTGAGGAGGGGTTTCATTTTGGCCAGTCATAGGGGAATGTGCCTGTTTCGAGGGTGCAGTTGATTATCCGTCGTAGTTCTGCAGCCATAGCGGAATCAGCTCTGTGGAAGATGTGTGGCGGGCAGGGATTGGTCGGTGCTCCGGAGTGGATACTCTTCATAGTCTTTGCAGTGTTTTCTGTGGTGATGGGTCTAGGTGGGGAGGGTCGGCTGGGTGGCGTTGCTGGTGTATGGTGTTGGGTCGGTGCCTTGGCCTTGGTCATCGAAGTTGTCGAAGAGTGTCCCGATCTTGTGCTGGAAGAAGGAGCTGAGTTTGTTGCAGAGGTCCTGGGAGGGTGGGACGTAGGAGATTTCACTGTGGGGTCTGGTGAATTCCTGTATGATGTTGAAGAGTCCCTTGGAGTTGTGGGAGTTGGAGAGGATTCAGTACTGAATGAAGTTTCTCTTCGTAGATCTGATGACCAAGCAACATAAATCCTCTCAACATTATTTCACTTAATGCCACACAATTCAACGCAACACAATTCAACTCCACACAATTCAATGGCACAAAATTCACCCAACACATAATTCCACTGCACACCACATAGATGCAATCCACCCCACAAAATTCCTCATGATGCCACATAATTCAACACCACGCAACATAATTCCACTCAATACATACCACTCCACGACACACAATACCACTACACATAAGTCCGCTACACTTAATACCACATAGTTAATATCTCAGGGTTTTCTGCACAGTTTCTATACTATAACGTTTAAAAAAATTGAAACCCCGAACACACTCCTCCACTTCTTGTAGTGTCTTCTGTGTTTATTTATTTATTTATTTGTTGAATTTGTAAGGCGCTCAGCTACCCAAAAAGGACGGTCATAGGCAGTAAGCAGGTCCTTTACTGATCAAACAACCAGGTTTTGAGGTTTTTCCGAAAACTCATGTAGTTAGTCTCTTTGCGGATGAAAGTAGGAAGAGTGTTCCAGATAAAGGGGCCCAGGTAGGAGAAAGATCTCCCTCCCATTCTGGAAAGTTTAACCCTGGGCACACAGAAGTTGCCCGAGGTTTCAGATCTTAGATGACGGGAGGGTACATGAAGGTGTACTAGTGCTTGAAGATATTTGGGAGCTGTACCTGCTTTTATCCTAAACATATAGCTCAGGGCTTTAAACTTAATACGGTTCTCCACCCTGAGCCAATGTAGGTCCCGAAGATATCCAGAGATGTGTACTCAAACACTGCCTCTTTATGCGTCTATAACCTTCAATACCTTTCATTCACTCTTTCTCACACAATCTTCAACTCTATCTAGCCTTCATTCGCCACTTCACACAAACTACCTATAACTCTCAATCTTAAATATTATCTATTTTGTACAGGTCTCACCCCTATCTATTTACCATAGCACATATTTCCAATACACACATACACTACACCCCACACAACTCCACAACTGACAATTCTAATTTAAACTACATAATTCCACTATAAACAACATACATCCACTTCACTACAAACCAAAAATATAAGAAAAGAACAATATCATTTACAATTCCAATAGTCCTAACTTTCACAAATGTAAGACCGATTGCATTGGAAATGCTTGTTGAAAAATGTAATCAAAAGTAGAAAAAATATTTTAATATGAATGTTTATAATATGATATTTCTCTTGAACGTGATTGAATGAATTTACATTAGGCTACATAATATTATGTTATTGATTGCATTTTAACATTGATTTTTGACTGCATATTAACACTGTTTTTAAAGTTGTTACGCGATTATAAGGTTGTGAGATATGTGCTTTTATGATTTTCTTATAAGAAATTGAATAAAGCTTTATTGAATTGAATTGATTATTCATTCAAGAACATGCAAACATGGGGCATTGCTTGGATGCCGATGGATATGGCCGCTGTTCCGTGAGGCTACGTGACGGTGCTGGGGTCTTAGCTTCCACCCAGGGAAGGACTTCCTCATTTCTGCGATAATGCAGCCTTCTGTATTATGAAACTACCGGGATTCATTTTCTAAGCCTAACATACATTTGCGGTAAGCTTGACACCGCAATTGTTCTTTATCGGGCTGACTTGTCCCCTTCAGGACTCTCGTCCACTTTTATCTTTAAAGCAAGGATGTTTTCCCACACAAATATGTGGTGATTTCACTTAAAGCATCATGGGACATGAGGTTTTAGGTTCTTTGCAAGCTGTTTTTGCACATAATACTGCAATTTTAATCACTGGATTTTTTTCTGCTTCATTTCTTCTGAGTGGTCACAAACTATTTAATGTATTATTATTTTTGGGTTCTCTGATGCTTTCCTACATTACCCTAATTGGTCTTCCCTGTGACTAAAACTTTCCAGAATAAAAATAGAATAATAGAATTTGCTTGGTACTTAATCTTAATCAATCTTAATCAAGATGCATTCTGATTTTGCGCTGTGTGTGTATGGGGAAAACAAAACCTGCTTGTCATTCTGTCAACATCTCATCTCCTTCTGCTCCAGCTGTAGTTGACTTTAATCCTTTCTGTGTTCTTTACGATACCATGGCGGAATCAGAGCAAGGTGTGGTAACAAATACACCACCCTCAAGGATTCCACTTCAGACCTCTAGAATTACGTCCAAGCTATCTGGCACGTAGGTGCTTTCATCTGGGAAAAGGATTAAAAAAGACCCACCTTCACCAGCTATATCTCCTCCTTCAATTTCTATTGAATTAATTCTTGAGGAAATATGGGCACTCAGTTCATACATGGAAGAGACTAATATTCGTCTTCAACAGCTGGAAGATAAATGGCCAAACATGGAAAGCAGGGTAGTTCAATTGGAGAATAGATTGGATTCTTTTCATTCCATTGCCAGTCAAGACCCTTACATGCAGTCTCAAATCTTACATCTTAAGAAACAGATTAAAAATCTTAAAAATTGTAAAAAGTGCAATATTTTGCGTATTTAAGTATTAGTAGAGGGACTTGAGGATTCTAATTCTCTCTCCTTTTTCAAGTTCATTCTTCCAAAACTTCTAGGTTTTCGTGAAACACCAACATTAAACATTCAATGAGCTAATCGATCAGGTCACAGTTCAAAGACTGCATCTTCATCGAACAAGCCTAGAAGTGTTATTTTGTACTTTTTAGAATACACAGATCTGTTAATAGTTCTACAAAGCAGTTAAGGCCAAAGGTAAAATCTCATGGCAAGGTTCTACTCTCTTCTTTTCTCAAGACTATGCTAACGGCGAATAGAAGAAAGAAATGTTTGGATATGAGTTCAGCGCTCCAAAGCATCAATGCCAGATTTGATCTTATACATTCCTGCCATTTTAAAGTCACTTATAAAAATAAAACCATGACTTACAAAGATTCTTGTCTATTACAATGTTTTCTGGACTGGAAGAGATGGACATCACTAGATCTATTCTTTAACGTATATTACCAATTCTGGTTATCTTTTTCATTTTATTCCTGGGTATTTGTTTAATGTATTGTTTCATGTTAACATTGAAATAATATATTTTTCCTTCTTTTATTAGGTACTGCTTTTCTTATAAGTCCTTTATGTAAATCCATGTACGTCTGCTGATGTTCCGTATTCCTCCCATTTCTGTCCTGAGTGCTCCTGTTTATTTGTCATTTCCCTTATGTGGCTCCACCACTCTCGGCTTTTGTGTGTGTTTTCTCGAGTATCATTTTTTGTACTTTATATATGGTTTTTGTCTCTTTCTTCCATTTTGCCTCATTTCTTTTCTTTCTCTCTCTTACATCTTTTTCTCAAGGGAAATCTTTATCCATATCTCATTTTTTTTATTACATTTTTCACTTCCCTTCTTTTTTCCACCTTCTCTATTTCTTTCTTTCTTTCCTATAGTCTCCTTAACTCTCTTTCTTTTTCTCAGATTCTATGTTTTCTCTCATATGCAATCGATTTTGATATGTTATTACACTTTCATGGATATTTTTTATTAAACTTATACTATTTTTATAAAACAATTGTTATTATTGCTTGCTTTAAAAATACATTTGAATGTATTACTGTATTGTAGAGGGCTTTAAGGTTTATTTCATGGAATGTTGAAGGTTTAGGCTCTCCTATAAAATGTCCAAGGGTTTTGTCCCTTATTTCCAATTTAAAAGATGATATTGTTCTGTTGCAGGAAATACATATCTCAGACAAAGAAGTGGCTAAATTAAAAAAACAATGGGTTGGTCATATTTTTGCTTCTCCGGGTTCAGGAAAACATATTGGGGTTGCTATTTTATGTCATAAATTTTTGGATATGCACATTCTTGCCCAGGATCAGTAATAAAATTCCATTGACTATTGTTAATCTTTTTGTGCCTACTATTCCAGAGAGATCCTTATGGCCATGGGTATTATCTAAATTGATGACTTAAACTGATGAATATTTGATCTTTCACGGTGACTGTAACATGGTTTCTGATCCCTTTATATATAGAAGCTATAAAATAAAATGTATGCATTCACGAGTGCATTCCCAGTTTAAATCAACAATACCCCTATGATCTCTTGTTAATGCTTGGAGATTATGCAATTCAACACTTCAAGAGTATGCTTTCTTTTTCCCATGTTAATTTTTCCTAATCTCTGATAGATTATACATGTATTTCTAATACTCTTGTTCAACGTGTTATCAACTCTGATATAGGGTCTATATTAATTTCAGATCATGCACTAGTCGATTTAGATTCAGATCTTCTCCCACCTATTCAGGGAACTAGATGATGAGGATTTAAAAATTCTCTTGTTTTAGACCCGCAGTTCACACACACTTTTGAACAATTTGCTAATACATTTTTTTAAAGAAAATGAATCTCCTGACCTTTCTCCTAGGATTATTTGGGACACTTTTAAAGCCCCCTCCGAAGATTTTATTATTATTAGTTTTGTATTCCGGAAATTGAAATCTGCTTTGAATAATTTAAAAGTACTTACCTCACACAGCAAATAGAGTACCCTTTATATAAGTCTAACTCTAAAGTCAATTTAGCCGACTTAGTTGCTGTTAAATTTGAATTTAATAAACTTTCTATAGAAATTGCTAACTCGTACTTGTGCAAAATATTAAGGAGGTCAAAATAAAGCAGGAAAACCTCTTGCCAATTATCTTAAAATCAAAAAAGAATGTACTAAAATGGACTCTCTTTTAGCGACTACCAATCGCATTATACCTAAAAATGAGGATATACTTTTAGAATTTACCCAATTCTTTCAGACCCTTTCTTTGCCGGAATCTCATTCTGATCCCCAAGATCTTCTTCGATATATATGGTCCATCCCTTCTCTTTCACATCATAACATTGATTTTTCTAAAATAGATGCGGATATTCAAATTCAACATATTTCTAATATTATGTGCTTCATTAAACGTGGTAAAGCTCCAGGCCTGATGGTTTTACCATTAAAATGTAATCATATTTTCCTAGTTTCTTCTACCTAAAATACACCAACTTTTTCTTTATTTTATATCCTCTGAAGTATCAGGAGGTTGTTTTCACGAGGCTGTCATATGTCTTCTTCCCAAAGACAATATGGACCGTAAATTCTGTAAAATTTACTGCACAATTTCTCTAATAAATTTAGATTATAAAATTTTTGTTAAAATATTAGCTCCACGTTTGGATCCACTATTACCCCAATTAATTGGGAGGGAACAATGTGGATTCATTAAAGGTAGGCATCTCTCAGATAATACTAGACTATTTTTTAATGTGCTTAGTAAATCTAAATCATATAATTCTCCTTTGGTCGCTCTCTCTTTAGATGTGGAAAAAGCATTTGACAGGGCTAGTAGGTCTTTTATCTTTACTATGCTTTCTTGGTTCGGGTTTGATCCTAGATTTATTAACTATGTTTCTTTGCTGTATTCCTCCCCCAAGTCCTCTATTTTAGTCAATTGCCTTATATCTCAATTTTCCTCTCTTTATTGAGGAGTCCAGCAAGGCTGCCTGCTTTCTCCTTTATTGTTTATTCGTGCCTTAGAACTCTTTTTAATAAAGATTTGATCAAATCCTCAAATTACAGTCTTTGCTTATGGAGACAACCAGCTCAAACTCTCTGTTTATGCTGATGATAGTTTACTTTTTATCTCTCATCCACAGATGTCTTTGCCAGCTTTTTTATTTATTAGAAGTAGACAACTTTGCATCTGTCTCAGGCTATAAATTAACTGCGGATAAGTGTAAAATTCTTCCCCTAAATAGTTTATGTTTTCATACCAATTTAATTTCTTCTTATTTTTATTTTAACCCATATGAGATTAAATACCTTGGGTTATGATTTTCCGATACCTTTAAAGATACTATAACTTTAAACTTGAAAGCATTGCACAAATGTTTACTTTTGTTTACGCCTTGTTGGAATCCTTTATTCGTATCTTGGTGGGGTCGCCTAGTACTATAAAAATGATGCTAGTTCCTACAATATTATTTCAACTTTCGAACATGCCTAGTAATATTTTTCATTCTCAATACAAAAAGATTTATTCCATTTTATCTAATTTCTTATGGAATAATAAAAAACGCAGAATGTCACTCTACAAACTCAAAAGGCCAAAACATATGGAAGATGTTAACTTTCTCGATTTCATACATATCACTTAGCCTTTTGCCTTAAACAAACTTCTTTTTTATTACAGGATAATGATCCTTTACTCTCTCTCTTATGGACTGATCTTGAGAAATCCTTTTTCCATCCTTTTTCTCTTTTTGAATGTTTATATTTTACTTCCAGGCCCTCATCTCTATCTCTTCCAATTTTTAAAACACATGTAAGATTTTTTATTCTATTTTTATTTCTTATTGAAATTCTAAAGATCAGTTTTTGCAGTCGTCAATTTGGTACAATACTTCCATTAAAATACTTATTAAAAATTGTTTTGGGAAGGATTGGCATTCTAAAGGGTTTAAATAGATTCACATTTTTTTCAAAATGGTGCTATTCCTTCATTTTTGGTATTACAGTCACTGTTTTCTTTACCAGATTCATATGAAGGCAAATATTTATCATTAGTCTCTGTAACTCAATCCACTTATAAAATATTCTCTGGGGATCTTTCACCTTCTTCCACGCCACCTCATATACATAAACTATTGGATGACTACCCTTCTGCATCCCAATTATATAAACATCTAACACTTAAGGGCTGAGTGAAGTAGTGTGGCTCACTGGTTAGAGGCGGCAGACCCGAGAGCAGAGGACGGCCAGGGACCAGGGTTCGATTCCCGGCGCGGCAGGTTTCTGGACCAGGGTCAGCGGACTCGATAATTCTCTCGCCTCGGTGCCCACTCTGATCAGCGATCACACTCGGCAACTCTGGGCATTAGCTTGCCTCATCTTCACTAACGGCCCCACCAGACCGCCGGGGATGCCTGGTCTCACTCTGGAGATACCCATTAAGGGACCATCTCTCAGGGAAGCCAGGAAGGGTTTCGCAGCGGTTGAAGCGCCTTGGGACCCTACGGGTAAGTAGTGCGCTATATAAATATACAAGGGCTGATTACGATGGTGGAATACCTACCACCAGTAGCCATGCATTGGCAAGCCATCCGCCATCGAACAATGATTCTCCGCCCGCCAAATTATGATGGCAGAGGGATCCAAACCGCGACCGTGGTGCCCACCAAGGATCTGCCACAGGCAACAATTCTTATTGCCTGGAGGAGTGGTCATGATGCGTAAAATGGTGGCGGTGCCTAGCAGGCACCGTCACCCGAAGTAAGAGGCCTTCTGTAGCCAGACTTTCCATGGTGGAGAAAAAACCATGGAAATGCTTGCAGGGATTGGTTTTGGGGGTCTGTTGCGAGCCCCCTTGTGTTTGGGGGAGGTGTTGGTGCACTAGGGGTTCCCATGGGGTACCCCTACATTTCACAGCACCATGTGGCAGGCACTGCGTGGTGCCTGCAATGTAGTGCAGTGAAATGCACAACCTGCATTTTTGGCAACAGCACCCGCTGCACTATCAAAGTGCAAGATGTGATCGCCATGGTGGCGGTCACATCGTAATTTGTGAGAGCACCGCATGACTGGCAGGCAGTCATAATCCTCACTACTATGGCAGGCGGACTCAAGTCGGCCCGCCATCAATCAATCAATCAATCAGTGAATTCGTAAAGCGCGCAACTTACCCGTGAGGGTCTCAAGGCACTGAGGGGTGCTGCTCCTGCTCGAAGAGCCAGGCCTTGAGGGGCCTTCTGAAGGAGAGCAGGTCTTGGGTCTGCGGCAGATTGGTGAGGAGGGTGTTACAAGTCTTGGCGGCTAGGAAGGAGAAGGATCTGCCGCCGGAGGTTGTTTGTTGGATGCATGGGAAGGCGTCGAGAGCGAGGCTGGCGGAGCGGAGCTGGCGGGCAAGGGTGTAAAAGTTGAGTCTGTTGTTCAGGTAGGCTGCTCCGTTGTTGTGGAGTGCTTTGTGTGCGTTGGTGATGAGCTTGAAGGTGATCCTTTTCTTGACGGGGAGCCAGTGCAGGTCTCCTAGGTGGGAGGTGATGTGGCTGCGGCGGGGGACATTGAAGATCAGTTGGGCGGAGGCGTTTTGAATGCGCCGTAGTCCAGCCTGCTACTGACGAGGGCTTGGGTCACTGTTCTTCTTGTTTCGGTCGGGATCCACTTGTAGATTCTGCGAAGCATGCGGAGGGTGTTGTAGCAGGAGGAGGGAATGGCGTTGACCTGTTTAGACATAGAGAGGGAGGAGTCGAGGATGAATCATAGGTTACGTGCATGGTCCGTGGGCATTGGAGCAGAACCCAGTGTGGTCGGCCACCAGGAGTTGTCCCACACAGAGGGGGTGGGGTCTAGGTTGAGGACCTCCGTCTTGTCTGAGTTCAGTTTCAGACAGCTGCACCTCATTCACTCGGATACGGCCTTCATTCCCTCGTGGAGGTTGGTTTTGGCGGTTTGGGGGTCCTTGGTGAGGGAGAGGATGAGCTGGGTGTCATCGGCGTAGGAGATGATGTTCAGGTTGTGCTGGCGGGCCACTTGTGAGAGGCGGCCCATGTAAATGTAAATGTGTAAATGTGTAATGTGTGTATACTTGTAAAGCGTACTATCACCTAGAAGGTATCTTGGCGCTGTATACCGCTGTGGAACCCTTCCTGGCTTTCCCTGTGAGATGCCCCTTAATGGGCACCTCCAAGGTGTGGCCAGGCATCCTAGTGCTTTCGGGTCCATTGTGGAGATTAAGCAAGCTATTGCCCAGAGTTGCAGAGTGGGACCCATGATTAGAGTAGGCACCTAGGCGAGAATTATCGAGTCTGTGGACATTGAGCCCAAGGCCATATAGACGTTGAACAGGGTCGGGCTGAGGGATGAGCCCTGGAGTATGCCGCAGATGATGTTGGTGGCTTTGGATCGGAAGGGCGTGAGGCGGACTCTCTGGGTTCTGCCAGAGAGGAAGGACGTGGCCCAGTCCAGGGCCTTCCTCTCGATACTGGCTTCTTTTGGAGGCGTGTTCTTAGTGTGCAGTGGCATACCATGTCGAAAGCGGCTGACAGGTCCAGGAGGATGAGGGCTGAAGTTTCGCCGTTGTCTAGCTGGCGCCTGATGTCATCTGTGGCGGCGATGAGGGCAGTCTCGGTGCTGTGGTTGCGTCTGAATCCGGATTGGGATGGGTCTAGGATGTTGTTGTCCTCGAGGTGGTGGGTGAGCTGCATGTTGGTGATTTTCTCAATGACCTTCGCCAGGAAGGGGAGCTGGGGGATGGACCGTAAGTTCTTGAGGTCTTTGGGGTCTGCCTTGGGCTTCTTGTGGAGGGCGTTGATTTCGGCGTGCTTCCAGCTTTCCGGGAATGTCACTGTGTCGAAGGAGATGTTGATGACCTTCCGTAGTTGGGCTGTGATGGTTGCGTCAGCTGTGTTGAAAACATGATGTGGGCAGGGGTCTGACGGAGATCCTGAGTGGATGGAGTTCATGGCCTTGCGTGTCTCTTCGTCGTTGACGTGGTACCAGGAGGTCAGCTGGTTGGTGCAGGTGGCGTTCGAGGTGGGGTCTGTTGTGGTCGGGTAGGATGAGGAGTTGAAGCTGTTGCGGATGTTGGCGATCTTGCTATGGAAGAAGGTGGCCAGTGAGTCGCACAGATCTTGCAAGGGAGGGATGTCGTTGGTGTTGGCGCTGGGGTTGGAGAGTTCCTTTTCTATGTTGAAAATCATGTCTGTGTCGGTGGGGTTGGTGGGTGTGTTCTGGGCGAGGGTGGAGGTCAGCTGGTCTTCGGTAACTTTGCTCCAGCAGCAGCGAGGCAGCTGTTGGGTGCGGTGGTGTGTGGTTGGTTTCTTGAAGGTGAAGTGGATGCATCGGTGGTCAGTCCAATGGAGTTTGGTGGTGTGGTTGAAGGCAACGTGGGTGCTTGTGGAGAAGACGGGGTTGAGCGTATGGCCGGCGGTGTGAGTGGGTTCGGTGATGAGTTGTCGGAGGCCGAGGTTGGCAAGGTTGTTGATCAGGGTGGCGGAGTTGGCATTGTTGTTGATCTCGAGGTGGAAGTTCAGGTCTCCGAGGAGGATGTAGTCCATGGAGGTGAGTGCCTGGGTGCTGGCGAGGTTGGCGATGGAGTTGCTGAAGAGGGCCCGGGGTCCAGGAGGTCTGTAGATCTGTAGATGAGTGTTCCTCTGAGGGTGGTGTTGGGGTCGGTGTTGATCAGGAAGTGAAGATGTTTGGTGGAGTTGAGGGAGTCGTCTGCGAGGGTGTGGACCTGGAGGGTGGACTTGTGGACTATGGCTATTCCTCCTCTCATCCCGTTGGTGCGGTCTCTGCGGGAGATCTTGTAGCCGTCCGGGATGGCTATGGCGATGTCAGGTGCCGAGCAGTCGTTCCACCAGGTCTCTTTAAGAAAGGCCACGTCTGGGGTGGCGGTGTTTGCGTGCGGAGCGGGTGATGAGGAGTAGCAGCGGAGGTGGTTGGGTCTGTTCCGTGGGGGTTTGGTGGTTCTGTCGCATGTGAAGTTGCAGGTGTGGCAGGAAAAGGGTCCGTGGGTGCGTTTCGGGTGGCCTGGAAGCAGCGGTGGTCTCATCCGGTGTTGAGAGTGAGGAGGGTGTTGGCATCGTATTGGAGTCTGGCGTCGTGGCCTGCGCGGGGTCCAGGGGTTCTGGCGCTGGGCGCGGTCCAGGAGCGGGCAGGGGCAGACGGGCCTTTGGCACAGCAGCCGCCATTTAAGGCGGGGAGGGAGGGAGGAGCAGCTGGCAGGCGGGAGCGGGTTGGCGAGAGGGCATGGCCGCAGGGGCAGCGGTGGAAAAAGAGCGGGGACAATAAATCAAAACGCAAAGCGAACCCAAAGTTCACGGCGGTGAGCTGCGGCAGGTAGGACACAGCGGGCATTTACTCGCGCACAGTACAGGAGCAGGCAGTCAGCTGGTGGAGCTGTTCGGCAGCAGGGGGATAACCTGGTCTGCAAGCAGGGTCAGGGGTCACTCCTGCTGTCGAGCATCGGCCGCCATTTAAGGCGGGAGAGAGGGAGGAGCAGCCGGGAGGCGGGAGTGGGGCGGTGAGGGGGCGTGGCCGCAGGGGCAGCGGCGGAAAAAGAGCGTGGTACAGAAAACAAAAAGGGGGGGTGGGGTGGAGTGAGCTAAACAACAGTGGTCAAAAAACAGCACAATAAATAACAGAGATCACACAAAATCAGGGGACAATAAATCAAAACATAGAGCAAACCCAAAGGTCACTGCGGTGAGCTGCGGCAGGCAGGACATAGCGGGCGCAGGCGCGGACTCACACACAGGACAGGAGCAGGCAGTCAGCTGGTGGAGCTGTTCAGCAGCAGGGAGGTGACCTGGCCTGCAAGCAGGGTCAGGGGTCACTTGTCATAATTGGCCCCTTATTTCTGACAATAGAGATAAAACAGAGGTAGAGAATTTTTGGGAGATCAATTTGAAAACATTCCTTTTCGATTCGAATGTGGAATAAAATGTGGGTCAAAATAATGAAATCTTCTAGAGCGGCTAACGCTACTCAAACTTTGGTTTTTATCTACATTTGACTTTTGATAACTCCTGCTACATTACAAACAATAGATTCTTTTGTCTCTTTTGATGGCTGGTCTTGTTCTAGCAAACCTTAACACATGTTACTAGAGTGTCCTTTTATCTATGCTTTTTGGTTGAAGATCTGACAACAGATAAATACTATTTTTAACACACATGTGCCATTTACTTTTATTAATGTTTTTCTAGGTGGTATTTCTGATGATTGGTCGTCTCAATCCAAAGACTTTAACATAATATATTTACTTTTGGCTGTTGCCTTTCAAAAGATTACAAAATCTTGGAAGGATGCATCGCAGGTATCTTTTCAAGCATGGTTGTACAATCACAAACTTGATAGAGCAAGATGTTTATCCAGATGCGCTTACTATAAAAAAGATCTCTTATGGCTACCTATAACTACTTTTTTAAATAATTTTGCCCGTAAATTATACTTACATAATCCTCGAACTGAAGAAGTGCCTAAACCTCAATGAATTGTTCTCTACTAAAATTATTTGGTTTATTTGTTTTATGCCTGTATGTCCTTTGTGTAGAGTTTTCTGCACTGTTACATAGTTATTCCTTTTTCACAATGGTGTTTGTACGTTTGCTGCAAACGCAAGGAGAAGATGGACAGAGCACTGAAACTTTTCAGACACTCACTTGTTCTTTAGCTCACTTCGCCACCTCGTTCAGACCTAGCTATATGCAAATCAGTCGGGACCCTGTGCCTCATGGGAACAGTCCATCCTGAATTGCCAAGCCAGGTCTTCCCTGGACCAGAAACAAGCATCCTGTGACCAGTTTCGGGGTAACTTCCCTCTTGAGCCAGGCTAGATTGAATACAGTGGCAAAGTGAGCAAGGGCCCACATCTGGGCATACCCCGCCAAGTTCGAGCTGGACTGTTCCCATGAGGCACTGAGTCAAGACTGATTTGCATATGGCTGGGTCTAAACTGGGGTGGCGTGGTGAGCAAACGAACAATGGATTTAACCCAGATCTCTTGACTGGGGGTGAATGTTTGATTTGCTCTGCATTCCGTCCGTCATCGGTGAGTCTTTTGTTTTGATGTATGCCTCTGACTATAAGTTTAATGAGTATCTTGTTTTTCTTCATACTATAATTGCATATTTCTCTCATTAAAATGTTACTTTCAAACTTAGAAAAAAAGAACATTCACAAATTATTTGCACCCCATGCACTGATTACTGCACGCCCCTTGCATTCAGGAAAGTACATCAAAGGCATGGATACTTAAGAAGCTTGTCAACTAAATGAAAGAGGTACTTGTCACAACAGCACAGTCCTGCAAATGCCCACCCAAGGTGGGTGGGGGTGGTCACCAGCTGCTTGAGTCCGAGGTTGGCGAGGTTGTCCAGCAGGGTGGTGGTGTTGCGGTCGTTGTTGTTCTCCAGGTGGAAGTTGAGGTCCCCGAGGAGGATGTAGTCAGCTGAGGGGAGGGCGTGTGGGCTGATGAAGTCAGCAATGTCTTCGCTGAATTGTGTGCGTGGTCCCGGGGGTCTGTAGATGAGGGTGCCTCTGAGGGTGGTCTTGGGGTCGGTGTTGATCTGGAAGTGCAGGTGTTCGGCGGTTGTGAGGGTGTCGTCCGTGTTGGTCGCAGACCTGACAGGCCATCACGGTCTTCAATTCTTCTCTAGAGCTCTCAAGCTCCGGGACACTCCACAATCTTCGCCAATAAAGGAGCGGGCGAGAGGCAATTACTTCTGCAATTGGCCTCAGATTTAAATCCAGCCTTAATGGTATTAGCGGTGTGCTTTTTGGTAGAGTGAGCAGCTGCCTAATAAAGTTATTCTCGGTAACACCGATCTCATTTACTGGTCGGTGCCCCCAAAGTTCCGCCCCGTAGAGGGTGGAAGATCTGGCTTGAACTTTGTATATTTCTAGCGGAGCACTCACTAGTTTATGCACACAAGTTTTCTGCACTTTTAAGATTCCCCCCACGGCCTGTGACAGCCCTAGATTAGCCTTAGACATTTGAGTGTCCCACCCCATTTTGTCGTGTCAAACCTAGGTAGACAAAGTTATTTACCCTTTCCAGGGGTCGTCCATCCATTTTCGGGTGGGGGCAATTAATTGTGCTGGCGTTAAACACCATGTACTTTGTTTTATCTATGTTGATCACCAGGTTCCTTTTCTTACAGAATTTGGTAAATTGGTCTAACACCCGCTGCATCCCCATTGGTGTTTTTGAAAGCAGCAGGGTGTCGTCCGCAAACATTAGTGCAGGGAATTTAGCGCCAGCTAAATTAGGGGCATCAATATATTTTGCGCTGGTCAGATCTTCTATAAGGCCATTCAGAAAGGGGGAAAATAGTGTGGGGGCAAGTACACACCCCTGCCTAACCCCTTTCTCGATTGGAAATGCCCTAGACAGCTGGCCAGATTTACCAAAGCGTACCTTCGCGAAGGTTCCTTCATGGAGTCTTTTAAGTTGATGGCACAGGTAGATAGGGATCCCCATGTTGATTAGTATGCTCCACAATTGGTTCCTATCCACCATATCAAAGGCGGATTTGAGGTCCACAAATGTTAGATACAGGCTACCCCCATCCAAAACCACATGCTTCCAATAAAGTACCTGGAGCCGTAGTAATTGGTCGATGGTCGATGTTTTGGCTCTGAACCCTGCTTGCAGGTGGGAGAGAATATTATTCTCTGTAATCCAATCCTGCAGGCATTGTAAAAGGAGTCTGGCATACATTTTTTGTGTGACATCAATAAGGCTAATTGGCCTGTAGTTTGATGGTACCAGCGGGAGCCCTTTTTATAAACCGGGATGATTTCGGCCCCCAGCCAGGTGCTAGGGAGTTCTTGTCCGTCCAAAATGGCATTAAATAGGACAGTCAAGTAGGGGACCCATATCTTCAGCGCATCTCTATAAAGATCACCAGGAATCCTGTCCAGCCCCGGGGCCTTATTAGGTTTCAGTGCTAATACCG
This sequence comes from Lissotriton vulgaris, assembly GCF_964263255.1. NCBI lineage: Eukaryota > Metazoa > Chordata > Amphibia > Caudata > Salamandridae > Lissotriton > Lissotriton vulgaris. The sequence continues at coordinate 100,322 of NW_028244675.1, forward strand.
CTAGTGTCACTTCCGACAAAGTAAATAAAGGAGGGCACCAGCTAGGATCCAACCACAGAGGAGAACTTGGTAGCTCAAGAGTTAGGGAAGCAGGACTAGAGTAAAGATCTTTGAAGTAAGCACACCAAACTTCCTCAGCGATGTTAGGGTCGATCTTAGACTTGCCCTCTGCCTTCCCGGTGTGAACCAGATTCCAGAAGGATTGTGCATCTTTCACAATCAGTGCCTGTTTAATTGCCTGCCATCTCTCAGTTTCCCATTCAGATTTTGCATGGAACAGGAGATCCTTATAAGCCTTTCCTGCAGTCATAATGGAAGTCATACTGCCTGTTTTAAGAGCAGATACTAAAATAGCTTTTGCCCTCCTACATGACTGGTTATACCAGGGATTAGATTCCCGTGGCTGCCGTTGGCTCTGGTTGGAGGATTTGTAAAAACTGCCTGCCAGGGTCTTCATTAATTCTTTATGGGTTTCTACAGCCTTTGCGCCTGCAGCAAAATTTGAGGCACTCTCATTCAACGCTAGCACCCGCTCTAGCTGGGGAATTACACTATTGTACAGGAAAGCCAGATTTTCTGGTGAGGACTTAATAGTGGCCCAACGGATTCTTTTCCCACCCTGTATAATTCTAATATTACTTGATACAGCGTCAGCCTCTTGTGGCACCGCCTCAGGCTGTGGCAGATCCAACTCTACTACCAAAGGGTTGTGATCACTTTCCGAGCGATCATGTACCTGGAAGTTACAAATCATTGGCCATAAAGACAAGCTAGCCATAAAATAGTCAATTATTGACTAATGGCCCATTCCATTATAACTACACTTTCCTGGGCTATCCCCTGGAAAGCGACCGTTACATGCTCTAAGTGTATGTGTATACGTTATGGATGTGAGCTGCATGACCATAGGTGACCAGGATTTAGTTTGGTAGACATTAGGGAATGGAATCTGGCAGACGTCATCCTCGTCTGATGATATCTGAATGGCCCCCACAAGTGGTTCATAGTGGCAGTTAAAGTCTCCCCCTATTAACACCTTAGTCTCGCTAGGGAAACTATTCAATAAATTAGTTAAGGCCTCTAGAGTCTGTGAGGTCCCTCCCACACGAACAGGACGTGAGTAAATGTTAATAATTGCCAATTTAGGTGTTTTTGGGCAAGCTAAAAGAATGCATAATAAGTCACGGCTATTAGTGCTAATCCTTTTAACAGAAAACCCAAGGTGGACACCCACCCATATAGTCAGGCCACCAGATGGCCTGCCTCTAGCACCCTTTATGGCGAGTTCAGTGTAGGTAACATACCCCATTCTATGGAGGGCGGTCGTAACCCATGTTTCCTGAAATATACAGATTCCATGAGTATCCACAAAATCACACCAATCAGCGCTGTCTAATTTTGTAGCCAAACCCGCCACATTCCATGATAGGGCCGCTAAATGTCTGCTTTGTCGGCTAGGTGGCTCAATTGACTGGTTGGAAGATGTAGCAGTTCCTACGATTGGGTCGCCTGAATCAGGGCACATTTGTCCCTTAAATGAGTCATGGCTAAATGTGGGGGATTTGGCCATTTGGGATATAGAGAGAGCAGTGGTAGATTGGGGGAATATAGACATCAACCTAGTCCCACTCTGTGCGTCCACCCAAGCTAGCTCCCCTTTACCCACCTTTGAACTAGTTATGGGAGGGGTGGTGGAAACGGGAAGTCAATCACAGCCATCGAAACAGGAAAGAACACTATATTTGTTAGAAATTTCCAACGGGGTAAAAGGGATCAAGTGCTCCATACTCCTGTTCCCGTACAAATGGTCCGACCCCCCTGGAAGCATGCTGTGGCCACCAACAGGGACTGTATTCCAACCTGATGTGTTCCCAGTAGGCAAGGGCCTAGGCGGATGACCCGTGTATCTGTTATAGGGTGGCATGTACGCATTCTTATTGCGGTGAGGATCAGCAAGCCCTAAAGGGGGAGTCACAAGCGATCTTGGATAAAAATATGTTAGATCGTGTGGGACTATGGCAGTGTTCAAGTTCCCCGAGGACCCTGTTAGTATACATCTGACTGCCTCTGGGTCCCTAAAGTTTATTACTACAATATCTCCCTTGAGGTTTTTTTCCCTGCTGCCCAACCAAGGGAGGCGCCTGACGTGGACTATCTCTCCGTTAATGTAGTATGGGAGTGGTGTATTTTGTCCTAGCCAGTGGAGAATTTTGTTTTTTAGCTGGGGATGCCCCTCCCTTTTACCTGCCTCTAAAGTAGGGACTCCTGTGAGTACGACTACGAAAGGCACAGCCTCGGGGGGTAAATCAACATTGTGGCCCTGTAGTTTATCATTAGTGGGCAAGCTCAACCTTCCCCTTCCCAATTGCTGGTTCGTGACGCTGGGGTTATCCCCTCCCTTCTGTGGTTCTCTAGCAGCCTGGGCTATAGATTTTACCGCTGTTGCCACAGGCACCTGGGCATGCTGGGATGCCGAAGTTTTCCGTTGGATATTACTGGGGGGGTTGTTAGCTGTATTATTATCCTTGCTGGAGCTCTTGAGAACAACTGCTGCTCTCGGTTTGTTATTGCCAGAAGGTTTGTTGGCTCCAATATTGCCATTGTTAGGACCCTTAGAGGCAACCAGAGTAGGGGCAAGGGCAGTTGGAGTCTGAGGTGGAATCGTCGATGAAGTGGTGGGCCTTAGGATCTTCATAGAAGGCCCTACCCCAACTTTATCAACATACAATGCCTCTAAATTACCAAGTTGTTGTTCCACCCTCTTTAGAATATCCAATATAGGAAGCATAAAGGACCTAAATAGCTGATCTATGGAATCCCACGGGGTACCAGAGAGTGGTAAGGCTTCTTGACAAAGGGGGGAAACTACCCCAGCTTCACTTAATAGGTTGGTATCAGGCAATATAACATTTGTGTCTAGAGGTACTATTGCTGCTGGCACTATGTCAGATGGTGCTGGGGCCTTAGTCATAGTTACAACAGTGGTCTTACTTTTCAGGGATTTACCGAACTCGGAATGGCTAAGCTTACCCCTCTGAGGTGCACCCCCCCCCTTCTCCTTTTAGATGGTGGTGGGCCAGGGGCTTTGGTCATGTGTAGCATCTTGCCCTTCCTTTTAGGCAACTCCCTAGCTGGAGCACAAGGCACATTTTAAACGTCTGGTCCTGTGCAAGGAGCGCATAAAGACAACACATTAGGTGAAGGACCAATGGTTGCTGTACCAGGGAGCGGTGGAGTGTCTCTGAGGAGTAGGGGAAAATTGTCCAAGGGCAGTGGATCTTCACTGTAGGTATCGGTGTCAGTATCCGGCAGGACAGATATAGGCGCCAAATCAATAAATGGTCTATTTTTCAGGAACTCGATAGAACGGCGACGTTCAATCCTATGCTCAGTCAACAGGTTATCCTTATCCAAATCCACAGAGGCCCTGGTGAAGTAGTTCTCCAATGTACCTTTGCTGCCCCCGCGGTTATAAGTTTGTCACAATTTGTAGACATAATGATGTAATCCTACCTTCCCCTTGAGAATGAAGGTGTAAGAGGGGTGGCCCGTCCCGTCCTCGGTCGTCCCCGGACGGCCACAGACGGCCCGCCCTTTGCCCGGGCTTCTCCCGGCGTGTCCTGCGAAGCGTGGAGAATGACTGACAGAAATAGAGAAAATGGCGGTCCGGGGGCGGGGCTCACAGGTGCGCAGGCCAGGTGGTCAAGGCCGAGCAGGGACTCCTGGGAGAGTGAGTCCCTGCAGCGCTACAATGCCCGTCCTGTGACCAGCCCACACGCCCCGTGACAGAACGCCCCAGAGATCAGCGCTGCCTCCAGGCAGTGCGAGGAGTGGGGGCTACAACAATGCCCAGGCAAAGAACAGGAGCTGAAGCCGATCCCAACAAGTACGGGCGGCAAGCACGCACGAACAGGAAAGCGTCCCAAAGATGCTGAAGCAGGCGGGACCTTTACAGCCTGCTGCCGTTCCGGGGGCGGGGCTCACAGGTGCGCAGGCCAGGTGGTCAAGGCCGAACAGGGACTCCTGGGAGAGAAAGCACACACGAACAGGAAAACACAAAGGTGTGGGAGCAGCCCACCTAGGGTTTCCACCTTTTTCAGGAGAAGAATACCGGCCATTTGTTATTGTTTTAAGAGTCTGAAAAGGCCTGAACATGAATCTAAATAGAGCTTTAAAAAAATTGTATTTATTAATTTCTAATATGATATTCTGCCTTTGCTTTATTAACCAGGTATACTGAATGCAGTTCTAGAAAACCCTTAACAGTGCTTTCAGTTTATATTTGCTCCTTGACGCATGTACACATAAGGGCTAAAAATACTGCCTTTACTGGATGTTGCTTATTTTGTACCAGCCAGCACCTGTGGTGCTGGCAGAAAACTGATCAGTTGGTGTAGTGTTTGCAAATGAAGTAACTGGTAAACACTAAAGGATAGTGGGATTGGAGGCAACAACTGTCACCCACCCACATGGGCATAATTGAGGGTCCCACGGTCACATAGGACATAGATAATAAAAGCTAGAGCATGACGGGCAGAGTTAGTCCTACATAGGGGTGCCCAGCAAGTAACCGGTGCTCCCTGTGCTGTTTCATCCTTTGCTCCACATGTGGCCATGCATACCGAGAGCCCAGAGCTCATGCCTCTCAGTGCGCACTGCCCTAATAGCCACCATCACACTGGTGATGAGGTGGGGCGTGGCCAATGTTGGCCTCCGTTGATATGCGGCAGGCAATGTGACCTTGGGTGCTGCACCTCGTTGCTCTCCTCACTGTGACATTGTGTGGTGGCCACCTGGTCAAAGAAACACTAGCAGTATACTGCTACTGGGTGCACAGCAACAACGATCCACACCAGATAACTAGGTCAGTGCACGAAGATAAAAAATAAATAAAAGGTAGAACAGATGGGGATGACTGAAGTGGTAGACTGTGCTGCGAGAAAGGTAATGTTCTCACTATAACCGCCCCCACATCGAGGCTGACTTAATCAATATTAGAGGGGGCTGAAACAAGCAAAGGCCAGTTCTGTGCGCAAGGTGGCAGAGCAGTGCCAGGGTCACATGCCATAGCTAAAAGGCCAAGATGCAACCTTTTGCAGTACAAGAGTGTCATCACACACCCGCCACCTGTCAACAGCACGATTGACCTGATGAACGTCCTAGCCATATGCCCGTTATCATTGAAGGAGCCCCTTCCACACAACCACCCAGTGGGAAGACTGAGTACACCGTCTGGAACTTTATTTCAGGCCACTGAGATGCCTGAAGTATGCCACTGGGCACTCCTACTCCATCTAGAAGGGAAAAGCAAATCGATCACAGCGACGACTCCAAAGACATACACAACATTCGGCGCCTCCCTCAATGCTCATTTTGAACCAATAGTCAGCCTGAATATGAACGCTCCATATTAAGACAAGCCAGCCAAGGTCCTGAGGAGTCACTTGACACATTCTTTGCCAGACTAAAAGAGCTCGCCAGAACATGCACATTTGCTGATGAGTGAAAAGAAATTCAGGGACAGATTATACAGGGGTGTGCCTCCACAGAGTTACAGGAAAACATCATACAGGTGCCCAGGAAATCGTTAGGATTCAAACTTTGGGACAACCCAAGGTGCTATCGAAGGCCCGAGCCTCCCACATGGAGGCGGTGCTCCAACGGTCGGTAAAAGAGGAGCCTGTCTAGACAGTCACACCAAGATGAGGGCCAGTCGCCAGAGAAGCCAATGATCATATCTGAAACCCCCTGGACATGTAGACACTGCGGGGGAGCCATCCACTGACTAGTACATTTCTCAGTTAAAGGGAAGAAATGTGCCTTGTGCATGAAATACAACCACTTTGTGAAGGTCTGACCGAATACCCAACCCAACAGTGACCATATTACCGGAGGCACTCGAGAAAACAGACAACATGGATGATTACGAGGTTGCAGAGAACACACTACACTCTGTACTCATCATCGGCAAGGCTGCGAAGGCCAAGCACCGGCTAGCCTAATGCCATGTACGAATAGGATCACACCTGCTCAAAACAATAGTGGATGCCGGGGCCTCCATGACATCATGTCAGCTGAAATGTTCAAAACCATTAAGCCGATTATTTGCTTACGGACAAGACACACAATTGCCCAGGCTCGGATTGTTCGAGGCACAAGTAACCCAAGGGGTTTTGACAGTGGGTACCCCACATATGTAGCAGAAGGAGGACAAGGCATGTTCCTCAGTTGCCACACTGCTGAAACACTGGGGATTGTGCACTTCACACTTGGGGTACACAGCAAGTCACACACCCTCTCAGAATGCAATGCCCTGTTCAAAGGCATCAGCTGCATGAGAGGAAAAGTTGTCAAGCTCCACATCGACAAATCAAGACAGCCAGTAGTGCATCAACATCACCGGATTTCATTCCGACAACGACCAAAGGTGGAGAGAGAGCTGGAAAAACTTGAAGCAGCTGGAATCATTGAGCATGTCACAGACTGCATCTCATGCGTACTACCCATGTGAACATACTTCAAACAGCAATTATAAATAAAAAACACTTCTATGGGGCCGAATCCGATCCGGAAAATAAATCCGCTGTACGATTCGTATTCGTAGCCGAATCCGTACGAATGGAAAATTACCGTCCGACCTGCGTAGTACGATTCATTTCCGTCGATTACCGTACGAAAATCATCGAACCGTACGAATCAAAGTCGAAGACCCGTATGAATTAGCTTCGTAAATCCTTCCGTACGATTTGTAAACATGCCGTACAACCACACTAGTACGATCCGGTTCGGAAAGCCTGTACGCGATTCCTACGTGCCAAAGTAGTGGCGCTTGAAGAATGATTCGTACGGAAATCATCTCCTCATTGACACATACCAACGTGTACCTCTTGATGAAGCGTACGCGACCCCCCCAATGGCCCATACAAGTCAACCGCACGCACAAGTCTGACACGCACACACCCCGATCAAGCGACCGCGAACCCACCACACCCCCAACGACCTGTACAAGTCACCCGCACGCACAAGTCCGACACGCACATACCCCGATCAAGCGACGCGAACCCCCCCAATGGCCCGTACAAGTCACCAGCATGCACAAATACCACACGCACACACCCCTCAAGCGAACACGAACCGCCCACACCCCCAACGGCCCATACAAGTCACCCGCACGCACAAGTACCACATGCACACACCCCGATCAAGCGACCGTGAACCCCTCACAACCCCAAAGGCCCGTACAAGTCACCCACATGCACAAATAGCACACGCACACCCCCCTCAAGCGAATGTGAACCCTCCCCCCCAACGGCCCATACAAGTCACCCGCACGCAAAAATACCACACACACCCCCCCAAGCGAACGCGAACCCCCCCATCGGCCCGTACAAGTCAACCGCACGCACAAGTCCGACAAACACACACCCCGATCAAGCGACCGCGAACCCCCCCAACGGCCTGTACAAGTCACCTTCACGCACAAATACTACACGCACACCCCCCTCAAGCGAACTTGAACCCCCCACACCCCCAAAAGGCCCGTAAAAGTCACCCGCACTCACAAGTCCGACACGCACACACCCCCTCAAGCGAACGCGAACCCCCCACACCCCCAACAGCCCGTACAAGTCACCCGCATGCACAAGTCCGACACGCGCACACCCCGATCAAGTGACCGCGAACCATCCAACGGCCCGTACAAATCACCCGCATGCACAAATACAACACGCACACCCTCCCTCAAGTGAATGCAAACCTCCCACACCCCCAACGGCCCGTACAAGTCACCCGCATGCACAAGTCCGACAAGCACACACCCCCTCAAGCGAACGTGAATTCCCCCAACGGCCCATACAAGTCACCCGCACGCACAAGTCCGACACGCACACACCCCGATCAAGCGACCACAAACCCCCCACAACCCCTACAGCACATACAAGTCACCCGCATGCACAAATAGCACATGCACACCCTCCCTCAAGTGAATGCGAACCCCACACACCCCCAACGGCCCATACAAGTCACCCGCACGCACAAATACCACACGCACACCCCCCTCAAGTGAATGCGAACCCCCCACACCCCCAACGGCCCGTACAAGTCACCCGCACGCACAAGTCGGACACGCACACACCCCGATCAAGCGACCGCGAAGTCCCCACAACACCCAATGGCCCGTACAAGTCACCCACACGCACAAGTCCAACACGCACACACCCTGATCAAGCGACCGCGAACCCCCCCAACGGCCCGTACAAGTCACCCGCAAGCACAAATACCACACGCACACCCCCCCTCAAGCGAACGCAAACCCCCACACCCCCAACGGCCCCTACAAGTCACCCGCATGCACAAGTTCGAGACGCACACACCCCGATCAAGCGACTGCGAACCCCCCACACCCCCAACGGCCCGTACAAGTCACCCGCACGCACAAGTCTGACATGCACACACCCTCTCAAGCGAACGCAAACCCCCCACACCCCCAACAGCCCGTACAAGTCACGGGCATGCACTGGTCCGACACGCACACACCCCGATCAAGTAACCGCGCACCCCCCCAACGGCCTGTACAAGTCACCCGCACGCACAAATACCACACGCACCCCCCCAAAAGCGAACGCGAACCCCCCACACCCCCAACAGCCTGTACAAGTCACCCGCATGCACAAGTCCGACACGCACACACCCCGATCAAGTGACAGCAAACCCCCTGCCCCCACAACGGCCCGTACAAGTCACCCGCACGCACAAATACCACATGCACAGCCCCCCTCAAGTGAACGCAAACCCCCACACCCCCAACGGCCCATACAAGTCACCCGCATGCTCAAGTCCGACACGCACACACCCCGATCAAGTGACCGCGAAACCCCCACACCCCCAACGGCCCATACAAGTCACCAGCATGCACAAATACCACACGCACACCCCCCCTCAAGTGAACGTGAACCCCAACACCCCCAACGGCCCGTACAAGTCACCCGCACGCACAAGTCCGACATGCACACACCCCCTCAAGCAAACGTGAACCCCCCCAACAGCCCGAACAAGTCACACGCATGCACGAATACCACACGCACACCCCCACTCAATCGAATGCAAACCCCCCACACCCCCCAACGGCCCATACAAGTCACCCACACGCACAAGTCCTACATGCACACACCCCCTCAAGCAAACGCGAACCCCCACACCCCACACGGCCCATACAAATCACCCGCATGCACAAGTCTGACACGCACACACCCCAATCAAGCAACCGCGAACCCCCCTCAACCCCAACGGCCCGTACAAGTCACCCACAGGCACAAAGATGCACACGCACACCCCCCCTCAAGCGACCACAAACCCCCCACACCCCAACGGCCCGTACAAGTCACCCGCACGCACAGGTCCGACACGCACACACCCCGATTAAGCGACCACGAACCCCGCCCCCAACGGCCCGTACAAGTCACCCGCACACACAAATACCACACGCACACCCCCCCTCAAGCAAACGCGAACCCCCCACACCCCCAACGGCCCATACAAGTCACCCGGATGCACAAGTCCGACACGCACACAACCCGATCAAGCGACCGCAAACCCCCCACACCCCCAACGGCCCGTACAAGTCAAAGGCACGCACAAGTCCGAAATGCACAGACCCCGATCAAGTGCCTACGAACCCCCCCACAACCCCAACGGTCCGTACAAGTCACCAGCATGCACAAGTCCAACACGCATATACCCCCTCAAGCGAACATGAACCCCCCACACCCCCAACGGCCAGTACAAGTCACCCGCACACACAAATACCACACTCTCACCCCCCCTCAAGTGAATGCGAACCCCCCACACCCCCAACGGCCCGTAGTAGTCACCCGCACGCACAGGTCCGACATGCACACACCTCAATCAAGCGAACGTGAACCCCCAACGGCCCGTACAAGTCGCCAGCACGCACAAATACCACAGCACACCCCCCTCAAGCGAACGCAAACCGCCAACACCCCCAACGGCATATACAAGTCACCCACACGCACAACTCCGACACGCACACACTCCGATCAAGCGACCGCGAACCCCCCACAACCCCAACGGCCCGTACAAGTCACACGTATGCACAAATAGCACACGCACAACCCCCTCAAGCAAACGGGAACCCCCCACATTCCCAATGGCCCGTACAAGTCACCCGCACGCAAAAATACCAAACGCACACCCCCCTCAAGTGAACGCGAACCCCCCACACCCCCAACGGCCCATACAAGTCGCCCGCACACTCAAGTCCGACACGCACACACCCCCTCAAGTGAACGCAAACCCCCCACACCCCCAACGGCCCGTACAAGTCACCCGCACGCACAAGTCCGACATGCACACACCCCGATCAAGCGACCGCGAACCCCCCAAACGGCTTGTACACGTCACCCGCATGTACAAATACCACACGCACCCCCCCTCAAGTGAACGCGAACCCCCACACCCCCATTGCACGTACAAGTCACCCGCATGCACAAGTCCGAGACGCACACACCCCGATCAAGCGACCGTGAACCCCCCACGCCCCCCAACGGCCCGTACAAGTCACCCACACGCACAAGTCCAACACGCACACATCCCGATCAAGCGACCGCGAACCCCGCCAACGGCTTGTACAAGTCACCCGCACGCACAAATACCACACGCACCCCCCCTCAAGCGAACGCGAACCCCCACACCCCCATTGCACGTACAAGTCACCCGCATGCACAAGTCCGAGACGCACACACCCCGATCAAGCGACCGTGAACCCCCAACACCCTCAACGGCCCGTACAAGTCACCCGGATGCACAAGTCCAACACGCACACAACCCGATCAAGCGACCGCGAACCCCCCACACCCACAACGGCCCGTACAAGTCACCCGCACGCACAAGTCTGAAACGCACACACCCCGATCAAGCGATCGTGAACCCCCCACAACCCCAACGGCCAGTACAAGTCACCCGCATGCACAAATACAACCCGCATACCCCCCTCAAGCGTACGTGAACCCCCCAAACACCCCCAACGGCCCGTACAAGTCACCCGCACGCACAAGTCCGACACGCACAAACCGCCTCAAGCGAACGCGAACCCCCCACACCCCCAACAGCCAGTACAAGTCACCCGCATGCACAAGTCTGACACGCACACACCCCTATCAATCGACCACGAACCCCCCCAACGGCCCGTACAAGTCACCCGCACGCACAAATACCACACGCTCACCCCCCCTCAAGCGAACGGGAACCCCCACACCTCCAACGGCCCATACAAGTCACCCGCACGCACAAGTCCGACACGCACACACCCCAATCAAGAGATTGCGAACTCCCCCTAACGGCCCGTAAAAGTCACCCGCACGCACAAATACCACACGCACACCCCCCTCAAGCGGACGCAAACCCCCCACACCCCCACCGGCCCATACAAGTCACCCGCACGCACAACTACGACACACACACACACTCCGATCAAGCGACCGCGAACCCCCCACAACCCCAACGGCCCGTACAAGTCACCTGCATGCACAAATAGCACACGCACACCCCCCTCAAGCAAACGGCAACCCCCCCCATATTCCCAATGGCCCGTACAAGTCACCCGCACGCAAAAATACCACATGCACACCCCCCCTCAAGCGAACGTGAACCCCCCACACCCCCAACAGCCCGTACAAGTCACCCACATGCACAAGTCCGACACACACACACTCCGATCAAGCGACCGCGAACCCCCCACAACCCCAACGTCCCGTACAAGTCACCCGCATGCACAAATAGCACACGCACACCACCCTCAAACAAACGGGAACCCCCCCATATTCCCAATGGCCCGTACAAGTCACCCGCACGCACAAATAGCACACGCACACCACCCTCAAACAAACGGGAACCCCCCCATATTCCCAATGGCCCGTACAAGTCACCCGCACGCAAAAATACCACATGCACACCCCCCTCAAGCGAACGGGAACCCCCCAAACACCCCCAACGGCCCGTACAAGTCACCCGCATGCACAAGTCGGACACGCACATACCCCCTCAAGCGAACGCGAACCCCCCACACCACCAACAGCCAGTACAAGTCACCCGCACGCACAAGTCTGACATGCACACACCCCGATCAAGCGACCACGAACCCCCCCAACGGCCCGTACAAGTCACCCGCATGCACAAATACCACACGCCGACCCCCCTCAAGCGATCGCGAACCCCCACACCTCCAACTGCCCGTACAAGTTACCCACATGCACGAGTCCGACACGCACACACCCCAATCAAGAGAACGCGAACTCCCCCTAACGGCCCGTACAAGTCACCCGCACGCACAAATACCACACGCACACCCCCCTCAAGCGAACGCAAACCCCCCACACCCCCAACGGCCCATACAAGTCACCCGCACGCACAAATCCGACACACACACACTCCGATCAAGCGACCGCGAACCCCCCACAACCCCAACGGCCTGTACAAGTCACCTGCATGCACAAATAGCACACGCACACCCCTCTCAAGCAAACGGGAACCCCCCACATTCCCAATGGCCCGTACAAGTCACCCGCATGCAAAAATACCACATGCACACCCCCCTCAAGCGAACGCGAACCCCCCACACCCCCAACAGCCCGTACAAGTCACCCGCATGCGCAAGTCCGACACGCACACCCCCGATCAAGTGACAGCGAACCACCTGCCCCCCAACAGCCCGTACAAGTCACCCGCACGCACAAATACCACATGCACACCCCCCCTCAAGTGAACGCGAACCCCCACACCCCCAACGGCCCGTACAAGTCACCCGCACGCTCAAGTCTGACACGGACACACCCCGATCAAGTGACCGCGAAACCCCCACACCCCCAACGGCCCATACAAGTCACCAGCATGCACAAATACCACACGCACACCCCCCTCAAGTGAATGCAAACCCCCCACACCCGCAACAGCCCGTACAAGTCACCCGCACGCACAAGTCCGACATGCACACACCCCCTCAAGCAAACGTGAACTCCCCCAACAGCCCGTACAAGTCACACGCACGCACAAATACCACACGCACGTCCTACATGCACACACCCCCTCAAGCGAACGGGAACCCCCACACCCCACACGGCCCAAACAAGTCACCGCAATGCACAAGTCTGACACGCACACACCCCCTCAAGTGAACGTGAACCCCCCCAACGGCCCGTACAAGTCACCCGCACGCACAAGTCCGACACGCACACACCCCGATCAAGCAACCGCGAACCCCCCTCAACCCCAACGGCCCGTACAAGTCACCCGCACGCACAAATAGCACACGCACAACCCCCCTCAAGCAAACGCGAACCCCCCACACCCCCAACTGCCCGTACAAGTCACTCGCATGCACAAATACCACACGCACACCCCCCCTCAAGCGAATGCGAACCCCCCACACCCCCAATAGCCCGTACGAGTCACCCGCACGCACAAGTCCGCCACGCACACACCCCGATCAAGCGACCACAAACCCCCCACACCCCCAATGGCCCGTACAAGTCACCCGCACGCACAGGTCCGACACGCACACACCCTGATCAAGCGACCACGAACCCCGCCCCCAACAGCCCGTACAAGTCACCCGCACACACAAATACCACACGCACACCCCCCCTCAAGCAAACGCGAACCCCCCACACCCCCAATGGCCCATACAAGTCACCCGGATGCACAAGTCCGACACGCACATACCCCCTCAAGCGAACGCGAACCCCCCACATCCCCCAACAGCCCGTACAAGTCACCCGCACGCACAAGTCTGACACGCACACACCCCGATCAAGTGACCGCGAATCCCCCCCAACGGCCCGTACAAGTCACCCGCACGCACAAATACCACACGCTCACCCCCCCTCAAGCGAATGCGAACCCCCCACACCCCCAACGGCCCGTAGTAGTCACCCGCACGCACAAGTCCGACACACACACACCCCGATCAAGCGAACGTGAACCCCCCCAACGGCCCGTACAAGTCACCAGCACGCACAAATACCACACGCACACCCCCCTCAAGCGAACGCAAACCGCAAACACCCCCAACGGCATATACAAGTCACCCGCACGCACAACTCCGACATGCACACACTCCAATCAAGCGACCGCGAACCCCCCACAACCCCAACGGCCCGTACAAGTCACCTGCATGCAAAAATACCACACGCACACCCCCCCTCAAGTGAACACGAACACTCCACACCCCCAACGGCCCATACAAGTCACCCGCACGCACAAGTCGGACACGCACACACCCCGATCAAGCAACCGCAAACGCCCCACACCCCCAACGGCCCGTACAAGTCACCCGCATGCGCAAGTCCGACACGCACACACCCCCTCAAGCGAATGCAAACCCCCCACACCCCCTACGGCCCGTACAAGTCACCAGCATGCACAAGTCCGACATGCACACACCCCGATCAAGCGACTGCAAACCCCCCGCCCCCCCAATGGCCCGTACAAGTCACCTGCACGCACAAATACAACACGCACACACCCCGATCAAGCGACCGTTAACCCCCCACACCCCCCGACGGCCCGTACAAGTCACCCACACGCACAAGTCCGACACGGACACACCCCGATCAAGCGACCGCGAACACCCCCCAACTGCTTGTACAAGTCACCCGCACGCACAAATACCACACAAACCCCCCCTCAAGCGAACACGAACCCCCACACCCCCATTGCACGTACAAGTCACCCGCATGCACAAGTCCGAGACGCACACACCCCGATCAAGCGACCGTGAACCCCCAACACCCCTAACGGCCCGTACAAGTCACCTGCATGCACAAGTCTGACATGCACACACCCCCTCAAGCAAACGCAAACCCCCCACACCCCCAACAGCCCGTACAAGTCACCGGCATACACAGGTCCGACACGCACACAACCCGATCAAGCGACCGCGAACCCCCCCAACGGCCCGTACAAGTCACCAGCACGCACAAATACCACATGCACCCCCCCCTCAAGCGAACGCGAACCCCCCACAGCCCAACCAGCCCGTACAAGTCACCCGCATGCACAAGTCCGACACGCACACACCCCGATCAAGTGACCGCGAACCCAATGGCCCGTACAAGTCACCCGCACGCACAAATACCACACGCACACCCCCCCTCAAGTGAACGCGAACCCCCACACCCCCAACGGCCCATACAAGTCACCCGCACGCACAAGTCCGACACGCACACACCCCGATCAAGCGAACGCGAAACCCCCACACACCCAACGGCCCGTACAAGTCACCTGCATGCACAAATACCACAAGCACACCCCCCTCAAGCGAACGCGAACCCCCCACACCCCCAACGGCCCGTACAAGTCACCCGCATGCACAAGTCCGATATGCACACACCCCCTCAAGCAAACGTGAACCCCCCAACAGCCCGTACAAGTCACACACACTCACAAATACCACACGCACACCCCCACTCAAGCAAACGCAAACCCCCCACACCCCCCAACGGCCCATACACGTCACCCACATGCACAAGTCCTACATGCACACACCCGTTCAAGCGAACGCGAACCCCCACACCCCCAACGGCCCGTACAAGTCACCTGCATGCACAAGTCCGACATGCACACCCCCCTCAAGCGAACGTGAAACCCCCAACAGCCCGTACAAGTCACCCACACGCACAAGTCCAACATGCACACACCCCGATCAAGCAACCGCGAAGCCCCCCTCAACCCCAATGGCCCATACAAGTCACCCGCATGCACAAATAGCACACACACAACCCCCCTCAAGCAAACGCGAACCCCCTGTCGTAATTTGACGATGGCTGGGTTAGAGCTTAGCTTTGCCACACGTTATTTCCCTTAACTTGGCCTTATTTGAAAACGCCATTTTCTTATGTTACGGCGGCCATTTTAGGGAATGAGCGGCCTCGTGGTCAGCATGCCCTTTAGTCCTTTGTCCGTGCCGCTGACCACTCGAGTTTGCCCAGCAACAGGCTATTTTTAGTAACGGTCAAGCCTGTACATGCGCAGTTCCAACTGACCAGTCACCCCTTAGGAATAATCCGCCAAACTGACCAGTGGAGTTGTAACCCCTCCCATGAGTTGGCTGTGCTCCAAAAATGACCATATATGTACCTAACCTCTGTAACCATGTACCCCCTACCTTTTTATTGTCTGTAAATTGTATAAAAGAAGGACTCGCACCAACGTTCGGTGTGATACTTCTTGCATTGCCGAAGGGTGCTGTAGGAATGTACCACCACCCCATGGGGTCTTAATAAACTTGTCTTTTGTACTTTTCAGTTTCCGTGCCAACAGTTCTTTTGGTGTAAGTGGGTATTTCTGCGGAGCATGTAGGCCTTGGGAACCCAATACCACAAATAGGCGACCACGAAGGGACTCATCGGCGACTCGGATGCCCGAAGGAGAGGTCGTGACGAAGGATTGGAAACTCGCCATGGACCCGTACGCTGCCACTGAGTGACCCGAGTCTTGGCACCCACGGTGTTTTCTTCCCTTCCTTCTGATCTGACCTTCCAGGTGGCGCCGGTCTCCGACTGAGATCCTGATCGTCTGCGTTGCTGTACAGTGCCTGTTTGGCTGATTCGATCAAAGACCTTGGCAGTAGGAATCTGGATATTTGAGATTTGGGTAAGATTTGTGATCGGTAAGGTAGTCTACGGACGCTTACTGAAGTTCTATGATTGTGACTATGATTTGAGTTAGCTAACATTTTGACTTTGTGAACTTTGAATATATATGTGTAGTGCACTTCACATAGGCAGGCATGTAGAGATGTTTCTCTAACTTTGTTCGTACTCTGAGCGGCACATTTGTGTGAAGTACTGTAAGTGCCATTTTTTACGGTATCACGCTTTCGTGGTACTTTTTGAACATGCCTGTTTTAAGCACACTCCGAGGGATGTGCTGTCTTGGAAATGGTACCACATATAGGTTAACAGAATCTCAGCCGGCTCCCCCAGAGGGAACACCTAATCGTGAGATGTATGTGAAATTCGGCCTTCCCCCTATACTGTACAGTAAATTATGGCATAAATATACTAGAACCGATCCCGAGTTGCAATGGCCACTACATGGGTCGTTTGATTTGCGAAAGGTTCAGTTTGTGGAGCAATGTTTGTTTCAGCGCAGGTCTAGACAGGACATGTTTGATTGTGTGCGAATGTGGGAGAAAGCGGTGCGTGAACGTATGAAGCGTGAGGTTGCCTTGGCGGACAAAGAGCAGCGCAAGGCTGCTCGAGATAAAGCTTTACAGCTTGAGGAGAAAGAGGCGCAGGAGAAGAAAGAGAGGGAGGCACGGGAGCGTAATTTGCAAACGACCGGTCAATTTCCTATTCGACGTCCGCTTTATCCTGTCCTTAATAATGAAATTGATGATTTTTCGTTATTAGATCGATCTCCGCCTCCGTACGTTCAGCCTACGGCCCCAACTGAGGATTCTGGTGATGAAGATCGAGATAAGTCGAGTACCAGGTTAACTGCTGAGAGATCCGCGGACTTGCGTAGTCTCGCTAGGAAACTGAATTTGAATCATATAACTGTGTCAGAAGTTGTAGGTGAAAGGGATAAGTGGTCGGAACGAGAATTGATGTGTTTTTTGAATACTTTTGCAGATGAAGTTATTACTCGATTCCGTAAAAATTCAGTGGACCTAGAACCCAAGGATATATCAGTCCATCATGAGAATATGCGTAAAGGTTTATTTGTTCTTGCAGATGCAGATGGGTTTTTCACGCGACTGCTCCAGCTACGGGATGAGGCGTCCAGATTGCGGGAAGCACGAAAAGCAGACAAAGAGTCCGTGCCGGGGTCGACGGAGCAGTCCAAACAGTGTTCTATCCTGGGTTCAGATAAGAATTCTAAAGTGAATGTTATGCCTATGCGTGAAGCTGCACCTTTGTATGTTCCCCCTAAAGGGGACGGTACAGATGAAGATAAAATGTCGGCAAATTCAAAGGGGTATTTTATATATAATTGGGTGTATACGCCTTGGAATAGAGCAGATGTTATGGCATCGAAAAACGCTTTACCTGATCTCCGTAAGAATTTGGCCGTATTCTATGAAGGGGTGGAGGGGGCCATTTCCTCTTGTGTTATGACTATTGTTGATATAGATCTTTTCTTTGGATTAATACTCCCCCCTGATATGTGGAGGTCGATTCGTAAGACCAATGATCAAGCGATGTTTGCGGCAACTTGGAAGGAGATAGGCCAGGCTGATTTAGACAGGGAACCTGCATACAAACCATGTGATTTCATTTTAGACCTCCCAGCGGCTATTTTGAACAAACTAAAAACGCTTGTTCCTCCTAAAAAGATCGATTGGACTATGTTGGCTTCATGCAAGCAGAAGCCGGACGAATCGGTATCTGATTTCTTTACACGTTTCGAAGAAGCGTTTCATGATTACAGTGGTCAATCATTAACAGTTGATACGGGTAGGCATTTGTTTGTTGATAAGTATGTGGCTAATCTCCTACCGGAGATTGCAAAACGGTTGAAAACAAGTGAAAGTTCCTGGACCACGGCGACCCCCGCATCTTTGTTAACTATGGCTCAATATTACGAACGGCAGGAATTAGAGGCTAAGGAAAGTTTTGATAAGAAAACGAAGGAATTGAAAATCAAGGTGATGTTGGCACAGGTTCGCGGTGCGCAATCTAGAGGGAATGATAGAGGCAGGCGAGGAGGGGGTAATGCGTCGTACGGTCGTACTGACATTGCTGAGGACCAATGTGCATATTGTAAAGAGTTTGGGCATTGGGCTGAAGATTGTCCGGTGCTTCGTGAGCAGCGTAGCCAGCGTGGTCGAGGAGGTGGAAGGTCGAGGAATAGTTATTCAGGAGCGAGAGGTGGGGGAAGTGATCGTGGTAGGTTCGAAGCGAGGGGTCGTGGTCAGGATGAACGAAATACCTTTGATAGACGGAATCAATATCAGATATCGGAGGGTGAGAATGTGGAGCATCAGGATTATGTAGGATGGGGTGCGGAATCAGTTGAAGTGCCAGTAGATCAAAGAGGTCCATATGTATCAGCGGGCATTTTGGGTTCTACTGATCAGTTTTTAGTTGACACAGGAGCTACTCGTAGTGCTTTGTCTAAAAACTTGGTTCCAAGGGCTCCCCTGTCTGGCGAAACGATAACATGTATAGGGTTTGATGGCACACCCTCTCCTAGCCCATTATCACAACCTCTTGCACTTTGTATTGACAAATTTTTCAGCTTTTGCCCATTTTTGTTGTCACCTCACACTCCAGATAACATTATGGGCATTGACTTGCTCAAATATTTTCGAGCAACGATACGCTGCGCTCCTGAAGGAGTGTGGGTTATTTTGAACGGCAATTACCCAGATTCAGACAGATTCTGCACAATGAAGGAAATTGAAGCATTAGCCTCTCTCCCACACACGTTATGGGCGACATGAGACACGGATGTGGGACAGATGCTTATTCCACCTATTCGAATTACTGTCAAGGAGGGAGTACTTTTGCCACGTGTACCACAGTATAAGATCTCTAGGGAAGGTGAAATTGCTCTGACGCACATTGTTCAGAATTTGATCATTGCAGGAGTAGTGGAGGAAGTTCCTTACAATATCTGTAACAGCCCTATTCTTCCGATCCTTAAGAAAGACACTGATGACAAAGTCTATCGATTTATTATTGATTTGAGAGAAATTAACAAAATTGTCATTCCCCAATACCCGGTGGTGTCTGACATCACGACATTGCTTACATTGGTCCCCCCAACTGCAACGACCTTTACTGTTATTGACCTTAAGAACGCATTCTTTTCCATTCCCATTCATCCTATCAGCAAATACTTGTTTGGTTTCACGTTAAATAATAAATCGTATAGATTTTGTCGTGTTCCCCAGGGTTACACAGAGAGTCCCAGCATCTATAGCCAGGCTTTAAAAAGACAGCTTGACTCCTTTGAATTACAATCCGGAGTAGCACTTATACAGTATGTTGATGATCTCCTGTTGGCTGCAGACACCTATGCACAATGTGAAGAGAGTACACTTGCTTTGCTTTCCTTTTTGGCTTAGAACAATCATAAAGTCTCTAAGAAAAAGCTACAATACTGTAGACCCAAGGTGACCTACCTCGGTCATCTTTTGTCTAAGGAGGGGCGTGCATTAACATCAGATCGAATTCAAGCGATATTAGATACGCCAGTTCCCCGCACTCAGAGAGATGTACGCGCCTTCATAGGACTAACGTCCTTTTGTAGACAGTGGATTATGGGGTTTTCGCACATTATCAAACCTTTGTTAGCGTTATTGTCCAAAACTACACCAATGCCCCTTGAATGGACAGATGAATGTCAAAATGCTTTTGAACAATTGAGACAGGCCCTTTGCTCTGCACCCGTGTTAGGTACACCAGATTACACAAAGATTTTTACGTTGTACGTGCACGAGAAAGATGGGTGCGCATTATCAGTGTTAGTGCAGGCACACGGGGATAAGCAGAGGCCATGTGCGTATTTCTCCGCTATTCTTGATCCTGTAGCGCGAGGGTTACCTGGGTGTTTCCGAGCAGTTGCAGCAACAGCAGTAGCTATACGGCAAAGTGAGGGAATAGTTTTGTCGCACAAATTGTTGGTGCTAGTTCCCCATGCAGTTGATGCCCTGTTAAATCAAACAAAGACGCAGTACCTCACGAGCGCACGTTTAACAGGATATGAGCTCACACTCCTGGCGCCACATATCACATTGAAAAGATGCGCTACCCTGAAACCTGCCACTTTATTGCCATATCCGGTTGAAGAGGGCCAGGAGGAAAAACACCATGATTGTGTTTTCCTGACCGAGGAACAAACAAAGGGTCGTGTCGACTTACAGGATATGCCGCTTCCAGATGTGGATGGGGAACTGTGGGTTGATGGATCGTGTTTGAAGCTGCCAGATGGCACAACTTCTGCAGCATATGCGATCACGACGCTTAAGACGGTGGTAGAAACAGCACGAATACCTCAGAAATCAGCCCAAGCAGCGGAGCTGATAGCTTTGACAAGAGCCTGCGAATTGAGTGCTGGCTTATGTGTGAACATCTACACAGACAGCCGGTACGCCTTCGGAGTAGCGCATGACTTTGGCCTACTCTGGAGAGAGCGTGGGTTTTTGACCTCCCATGGAGTACACATTATGCACGGAGAACTAGTGCGTGATCTCCTAAACGCGTTGCTTTGTCCAAAGAAAGTGGCGATAATCAAATGCAGTGCATATAAAAAGGTCACTGACAAAGTGGGACAAGGCAATGCCTTTGCAGACAGTATAGCAAGACAAACAGCTATGTCACGAAACGACTCCCCCATGTATGTAGTGAAGTCGCAGGCCGAACGATGGCATGATGCTAGAGCAGTGATACTAGACATCCAAAAATCAGCGACTGAAGCAGAACTTGTAGCATGGGCAGCAGAAGGGGTACTGGATGATGAGGGTTGTTGGAGGAGCAAGGACATGGAACGATGGAAATTGCCTGCAGCTTACTTGCAAGCGATGGTCCAGATGACACATGGGTTGGCACATGTTGGAGCTCTTGCAATTACTCGACTGTTAACACGAGTTTGGGAGCATCCTGAGATTGCCAACACTGCTAAGAGAGTAGTGCAGACTTGTTTGATATGTTTACAGCACAATCCTGCAAAAGGGACGCATACTCCGAAAGGAGGGTTCGTTCCACCTTCCGCACCATTCGAGGTACTTCAGATGGATTATATCCAGCTCGAGCGCTGCAATAACCTTAAGTATGTCTTAGTGGTGGTATGTGCCTTTAGCAAATGGGTTGAGGCCTTCCCCACGAAGGATAATACGGCCTTGACAACGGCTAAGGTTTTGCTCAAAGAGTACTTTCCTCGATATGGAGTTTGCAAATTTTTGTGGAGCGATAATGGTCCTCATTTTGTTGGGAAAATTGTGGAATATGTGCTAAAGGGAATGGGGATCCAGCAAAAGTTCCATGCTGTGTTCCATCCTCAATCAGCAGGTCTTGTTAAGCGGTACAATGCCACGTTGAAACTAAAACTGGCTAAGATTGTGGCGTCCACGTCTTTGAAGTGGCCGGATGCTTTGCAGCTAGCACTACTCTCTATTAGATCAGTGCCCCACTCTCTAACTGGCCTCACACCTTATGAGATAGTGTTTGGAAGGCCCATGAATATATGGGGAGTTCCTAAGCCGCGATTGTTACATGATGTGCCTTGTATAATGATGAACGATTATTTGGCACGATTAACAAATGATTTACTTTCTATTCATCAACAGGTTCGAGAAGCGCTCCCTGACAATTCCATTGGAGAGGCCCACAATCTTCGTCCTGGCGACTTTGTTATGATCAAGTCGTTTGAGAGAGCGAACAGCTTGGAACCGAGGTGGCGTGGCCCCGAGCAAGTCCTGCTTGCAACTCGAACGGCTGTGCGAGTGACCAACAGGAAACGGTGGGTGCATTCAACTCACTGCCGTCGCGTCTCTCCGGACCTGGTGAATCCTACTGTGCTGTCCGACTACAGAGATATCTTGGATGAAGAAAAGAGCCCAGCTGTGACGTCGGCCGAATCTGAGGGAGCCTTCCCGGACCACACTGTTTCTGGACAACAGTGCTACAATCTGCGGCCAGGATAGGAAGAAGATTTTTTTTTGGGTGCGAGACTAGTTGGTTACCGCTCTGGGGTTTCTGAAACGGAAGCCGGGAATCTCAAGGGGGGGGGATCAGTTCTGCCAAGAGTAGCGACACCCGTCTTGACCCCGGAGAAGAAAACAACGGCTATCTCGGAGCTCAGCACTCACATTTTTATTTTTTAGTTGTGTATTTGAGACATTGTGAACTCTTTTGAACTATGGCGTCTTCTGCAGCACGAGACAAAAGAATTCTTGGTGCTATATTGTTTGTATTGACAATTGTGGTAATAGCAGTAATAGCCTGGGTAGTAGAACTTGTGGTGCCTGTATGAGAACATTTGCTGCCGACTACCCCGGCTCCATCTGAACATTTTCATTTCACCTTACCCTACCATGAAGAACGGCATCGACAGACTTACTTGAACAATAGCTTCATTCAAATCTTGCATCATACTCACAATATGACGAACACTTCTAACTGTTGGGTGTGTGGGATGTTGCCTGGGCATCAGAAGAAAGGGGGCACACCACTCATCCCACTCCCGTTTTCCCACAATGGTTCCTGCAATGCTTGGTATACTCTTCTATTCACTTTGCGCTGGCCAACAAAAGGGGGGGTGCTTTTCCGTTTAAACAAGATATGCTATCATGATCGGGACGGCTATCCACAAGCTGAGGGTACTCGATTCAAATGGGAAGAGTACCGCCCCAACAATGTGTCTGCACCCCGAATCTACAGTAACCAACGGAACATTAATATGTCCAGTTCTCATGTCATTAATGTTATAGAGACTAAAGCCGATCTTTGCATAAGAAATAAAGGTACAATCCCTGTTGGAAAAAGTGAATGTAATACCACACTTACATTTGACAGTCCGAATGGCATATCATTTGTGGCATCCCGAAATACGTACTTCATTTGTGGTAATAAAGGTTATCATCAACTCCCGTTAGGATGGTTAGGTACATGTTATATCTCCTTTGTATTGCCCCCTGTATTCATTGCCCCACCTATGTACCATAATGACTATGTACTGTACCATGATTTTGTGTTAAATAGAGTTAAACGTGCTGTAGTCCTGGAAGACATTGATCAGACTGATACTGCGCTACAACAATATGTGGATTTTAATTTGGGTTTGTTTTCCTTTGTGGGGGCTGCTCTGAACAGTCGGAAAATACGACGACTGACCCGTGTAGTTGAGGCTGTAGCTAATGATACCGCTTTTGCATTGGGGAATATAACTGAAGAGCTTCAGATATCTAGAATCGTTAAGCTCCAGAACCGGATGGTTCTAGATGTAGTTCTAGCTGATCGAGGGGGGGCATGTAGAATTATCGGAAGTAGCTGTTGTGTGTACGTTCCTGACAACTCACCATCTGTATATGATGCAATATCAAAATTGCATAAAATTGCTGCTGAAATACATCCGGACAATGGTACATGGACCCTTTCGGGGTGGTTCTGGTCAATGCTTAGTACATGGGGCTGGAAGCTACTGACAATCTTATGTATCATAGTTGGGATATTATTTTTAATGTGTTTATGTATACAATGTGGCCCTGCATTATGTTCCATGTGCTTATCGGCTTGTATCCCATCTAGACGAGCTCTTGCCCAAAAAGAATTGATGCTTCATAAAGAAGTGGCTAAAATTATGTCAATCGATATAGAAGATGAATATCCCGACTATGTCCACTATGAGGTAGCTTCAGCTAAATGCTAAAAGGGTCGTCTGTCATAATTTGACGATGGCTGGGTTAGCGCTTAGCTTTTCTACACGTTATTTCCCTTAACTTGGCCTTATTTGAAAACGCCATTTTCTTATGTTACGGCGGCCATTTTAGGGAATGAGCGGCCTCGTGGTCAGCATGCTCTTTAGTCCTTTGTCCGTGCCGCTGACCACTTGAGTTTGCCCAGCAACAGGCTATTTTTAGTAACGGTCAAGCCTGTACATGCGCAGTTCCAACTGACCAGTCACCCCTTAGGAATGTTCCGCCAAACTGACCAGTGGAGTTGTAACCCCTCCCATGAGTTGGCTGTGCTCCAAAAATGACCATATATGTACCTAACCTCTGTAACCATGTACCGCCTACCTTTTTATTGTCTGTAAATTGTATAAAAGAAGGAGTCGCACCAACATTCGGTGTGATACTTCTTGCATTGCCAAAGGGTGCTGTAGGAATGTACCACCACCACATGGGGTCTTAATAAACTCGTCTTTTGTACTTTTCAGTTTCCGTGCCAACAGTTCTTTTGGTGTAAGTGGGTATTTCTGCAGAGCATGTAGGCCTTGGGAACCCAATACCACACCCCCACACCCCCAACGGCCCGTACAAGTCACCCACACGCACAAATACCGCACGCACACCCCCCCTCAAGCGATCGCTAAACCCCCACACCCCCAACGGCCCGTACAAGTCACCCACACGCACAAATCTGACAGGCACACACCCCGATCAAGCGACCGCAAACCCCCCAACACCCCCAATGGCCCGTACAAGTCACCCGCACAAGCAGGTCCGACACGCATACACCCTGATCAAGCGACCGCGAACCCCACCACCAACGGCCCGTACAAGTCACCTGCACGCACAAATACCACACGCACACCCCCCTCAAGCAAACGCGAACCACCCACACCCCCAACGGCCCGTACAAGTCACCCGGATGCACAAGTCCGACACGCACACAACCCAATCAAGCGACCGCGAACCCCCCACACCCCCAACGGCCCGTACAAGTCACCTGCACGCAGAAGTCTGAAACGCACTCACCCCGATCAAGCGACCGCGAACCCCCCCACAAACCCAACGGCCCGTACAAGTCACCCGCATGCACAAATACCACCCGCACACCCCCCTCAAGCGAACGTGAACCCCCCAAACACCCCCAACGGCCCGTACAAGTCACCCGCATGCACAAGTCCGACACACACACACCCCCTCAAGCGAACACGAACCCCCCACACCCCCAATGGCCCATACAAGTCACCCGCACGCATAAGTCCTACATGCACACACCCCCTCAAGCGAACGCAAACCCCCACACCTCACACGGCCCGTACAAGTCACCCGCATGCACAAGTCTGACATGCACACACCCCCTCAAGCGAACGTGAACCCCCCAACGGCCCGTACAAGTCACCCGCATGCACAAATACCACACACTCACCCCCCCTCAAGCGAACGCGAACCCCCCACACCTCCAACAGCCCATACAAGTCACCCGCACGCACAAGTCCGACACGCACTCACCCCGATCAAGAGAACGCGAACCCCCCCCATGGCCCGTACAAGTCACCCACACGCACAAATACCACACGCACACCCCCCTCAAGCGAACGCAAACAGCCCACACCCCCAATGGCCCATACAAGTCACCCACATGCACAACTCTGACACGCACACACTCCGATCAAGCGACTGCGAACCCCCCACATCCCCAACGGCCCGTACAAGTCACCTACATGCACAAATAGCACACGCACAACCCCCAAGCAAATGGGAACCCCCCACATTCCCAATGGCCTGTACAAGTCACCCGCACGCAAAAATACCACACGCACACCCCCCTCAAGGGAACGCGAACCCCCCACACCCCCAACGGCTCGTACAAGTCACCCGCACGCACAAGTCCGACACGCACACACCCCGATCAAGCGACCGCGAACCCCCCACACCCCCAACGGCCCATACAAGTCACCCACACGCACAAGTCTGACACGCACACACCCCACGAACCCCTCCAACGGCACAAACAAGTCACCCGCAACCACAAATACCACACGCACACCCCCTTCAAGCGAACGTGAACCCCCACACCCCATTGGCCCGTACAAGTCACCCGCACGCACAAGTCCGAAACACACACACCCCGATCAAGCAACCGCGAACCCCCCCACGTCCCGTACAAGAAAACCGCATGCACAAATACCAAACGCACAACCCCCTCAAGCGAACGCGAACCCCCACAACCTCCATTGGCCCGTACAAGTCACCCGTATGCACAAGTCCAAGACGCACACACCAAGATCAAGTGACTGCGAACCCCCAACACCCCCAATGGCCCGTACAAGTCACCTGCACGAACAAGTCTGACATGCACACACCCCCTCAAGCAAACAGGAACCCCCCACACCAGCAACAGCCCATACAAGTCACCCGCATGCACAGGTCTGACACGCACACACCCCGATCAAGCAACCGCGAACCCCCCAACGGCCCGTACAAGTCACCCGCACGCACAAATACCACACGCACACCCCCCTCAAGCGAACGCGAACCCCCCACACCCCCAACAGCCCATACAAGTCACCCGTATGCACAAGTCCAACATGCACACACCCCAATCAAGTGACCACGAACCGCCTGCCCCCCAATGGCCCGTACAAGTCACCCGCACGCACAAATACCACACGCACACCCCCCTCAAGTGAACTTAAACCCCCACACCCCCAACGGCTTGTACAAGTCACCCGCACGCACAAGTCCGACACGCACACACCCCGATCAAGCGACCGCGAAACCCCCACACCCCCAACGGCCCGTACAAGTCACCTGCATGCACCAATACCACAAGCACACCACCTCCCTCAAGTGAACGCAAACCCCCTACACCCCCAACGGCCCGTACCAGTCACCCGCACGCACAAGTCCGACATGCACACACCCGCTCAAGCAAACGTGAACCCCCCCAAACAGCCCGTACAAGTCACATGCTGGCACAAATACCACACGCACACCCCCACTCAAGCAAACGCGAACCCCCCAAACCCCTCAACGGCCCATACAAGTGACCCACACGCACAAGTACTACACGCACACACCCCCTCAAGCGAACACGAACCCCCACACCCCCAACGGACCGTACAAGTCACCCGCATGCACAAGTCCGACATGCACACACCCCCTCAAGAGAACATGAACCCCCACACCCCCAACGACCCGTACAAGTCACCTGCACGCACAAGTCTGACACGGACACACCCCAATCAAGCAACCACGAACCCCCCCTCAACCCCAACGGCCCGTACAAGTCACCTGCACGCAAAAATAGCACACGCACAACCCCCCTCAAGCAAACGCGAAACCCCCACACCCCCAACGGCCCGTACAAGTCACCCGCATGCAGAAATACCACACACAAACCCCCCTCAAGCGAACGTGAACCCCCCACACCCCCAACGGCCCGTACAAGTCACCCGCACGCACAAGTCCGACACGCACACACCCCGATCAAGCGACCGCAAACCCCATCCCCAACATCCCGTACAAGTCGCCCGCACGCACAAATACCACACGCACACCCCCCCTCAAGCAAACGCGAACCACCCACACCCCCAAAGGCCCATACAAGTCACCCGGATGCACAAGTCCGACACGCACACAACCCGATCAAGCGACCGCGAACCCCCCACACCCCCAACGGCCCGTACAAGTCACCCGCACGCACAAGTCCGACACGCACACACCCCGATCAAGCGACCACAAACCCCATCCCCAACATCCCGTACAAGTCACCCGCATGCACAAATACCACCCGCACACCCCCCTCAAGCAAACGTGAACCCCCCAAACACCCCCAACGGCCCGTACCAGTCACCCGCACGCACAAGTCCGACACGCACACACCCCCCCAAGCGAACGCGAACCCCCCGCACCCCCAACGGCCCATACAAGTCACCCGCGCATACAAGTCTGACATGCACACACCCCGATCAAGCAACCGCGAACCCCCCCCAACGGCCCACACAAGTCACCCGCATGCACAAATTCCCTCACGCACACCCCCCCTCAAGCGAACGCGAACCCCCACACCCCCATTGGCCCGTACAAGTCACCCACAAGCACAAGTCCGAGACGCACATACCCCCTCAAGCGAACGCGAACCCCCCACACCCGCAACAGCCCATACAAGTCACCCGCATGCACAGGTCCAACACGCACACACCCCGATCAAGAAAACGCGAACCCCCCCAACGGCCCATACAAGTCACCCGCACGCACAAATACCACACGCACACCCCCCTCAAGCGAACGCAAACCCCCCACACCCCCAACAGCCCATACAAGTTGCCCGCATGCACAAGTCCGACACGCACACACCCCGATCAAGTGACCGCAAACCCCCTGCCCCCCAATGGCCCGTACAAGTAACCCACACGCACAAATACCACACGCACACCCCCCTCAAGTGAACGCGAACCCTCACACCCCCAACGGCCCGTACAAGTCACCCGCACGCACAAGTCCGACGCACAAACCCCGATCAAGCGACCACGAACCCCACCCCAAACGGCCCGTACAAGTCACCCGCACACACACCCCTCCTCAAGCAAACGCGAACCCCCCACTCCCCCAACGGCCCATACAAGTCACCCGGATGCACAAGTCCGACACGCACACAACCCGATCAAGGAACCGCGAACCCCCCACACCCCCAACGGCCCGTACAAGTCACCCGCACGCAAAAGTCCGAAGCGCACTCACCCCGATCAAGCGACCGCGAACCCCCCACAACCCCAACGGCCCGTACAAGTCACCCGCATGCACAAATACAACCCGCACACCCCCCCTCAAGTGAACATGAACCCCCCCAATCACCCCCAATGGCATGTACAAGTCACCCGCACGCACAAGTCCGACAAGCACATACCCCTTCAAGCGAACGCGAACCCCCCACACCCCCAACGGCCCGTACAAGTCACACGCACGCACAAGTCTGACACGCACACACCCCGATCAAGCGACCGCGAACCCCCCCAACGGCCCGTACAAGTCACCCGCACGCACAAATACCACACACTCACCCCCCCTCAAGCGAACGAGAACCCCCCACACCTCCAACGGCCCATACAAGTCACCCGCACGCACAAGTCCGACACGCACACACCCCGATCAAGAGAACGCAACCCCCCCCCACGGCCCGTACAAGTCACCCACACGCACAAATACCACACGCACACCCCCCTCAAGTGAACGCAAACCGCCCACACCCCCAACGGCCCATACAAGTCACCCGCACACACAACTCTGACACGCACACACTCCGATCAAGCGACCGCGAACCCCCCACAACCCCAACGGCCCATACAAGTCACCCGCATGCACAAATAGCGCACGCACACCCCCTCAAGCAAACGGGAACCCCCCACATTCCCAATCGCCTGTACAAGTCACCCGCACACAAAAATACCACACGCACACCCCCCCTCAAGCGAACGTGAACCACCCACACCCCCAACGGCCCGTACAAGTCAACCGCACGCACAAGTCCGACACGCACACACCCCGATCAAGCGACCGCGAACCCCCCACACCCCCAACGGCCCGTACAAGTCACCCGCACGCACAAGTCCGACACGCACACACCCCCTCAAGCGAACGCAAACCTCCCAACCCCCCAACGGCCCGTACAAGTCACCCGCACGCATAAGTCCGACATGCACACACCCCGATCAAGCGACCGCGAACCCCCCGCCCCCCCAATGGCCCGTACAAGTCACCAGCACGCACAAATACCACACGCACACACCCCGATCAAGCGACTGCGAACCCCCCACAACCCCCAACGGCCCGTACAAGTCACCCACACGCACAAGTCTGACACGCACACACCCCGCGAACCCCCCCAACGGCCCATACAAGTCACCCGCATCCACAAATACCACACGCACACCCCCCTCAAGCGAACGTGAACCCCCACACCCCCATTGGCCCGTACAAGTCACCCGCACGCACAAGTCCGAGACACACATACCCGATCAAGCGACCGCGAACCCCCCCCAATGGCCCGTACAAGTCACCTGCACGCACAAGTCTGACATGCACACACCCCCTCAAGCGAACGCGAACCCCCCACACCCGCAACAGCCCATACAAGTCACCCGCATGCACAGGTCCGACACTCACACACCCCGATCAAGCAACCGCGAACCCCCCAACGGCCCGTACAAGTCACCCGCACGCACAAATACCACACGCACACCCCCCTCAAGCGAACGCGAACCCCCCACACCCCCAACAGCCCATACAAGTCACCTGCATGCACAAGTCCGACACGCACACACCCCGATCAAGTGACCACGAACCGCCTGCCCCCCCAATGGCCCGTACAAGTCACCCGCTCACACAAATACAACACGCACACCCCCCTCAAGTGAACTTGAACCCCCACATCCCCAACGGCCTGTACAAGTCATCCGCACGCACAAGTCCGACACGCACACACCCCGATCAAGCGACCGCGAAACCCCCACACCCCCAACGGCCCGTACAAGTCTCCTGCATGCACAAATACCACAAGAACACCCCCTCCCTCAAGCAAACGCGAACCCCCCACACCCCCAATGGCGCGTACAAGTCACCCGCACGCACAAGTCTGACATGCACACACCCCCTCAAGCAAATGTGAACCCCCAACAGCCCGTACAAGTCACATGCACGCACAAATACCACACGCACACCCCCACTCAAGCAAACGTGAACCTACCACACTGCTCAACGGCCCATACAAGTCACCCACACGCACAAGTCCTACATGTACACACCCCCTCAAGCGAACGCGAACACCCACAACCCCAACGGCCTGTACAAGTCACCCGCATGCACAAGTCTGACATGCACACACCCCCTCAAGTGAACGTGAACCCCCCCCACGACCCGTACAAGTCACCTGCACGCACAAGTCTGACACGCACACACCCCAATCAAGCAACCGCGAACCCCCCCTCAACCCCAACGGCCCATAAAAGTCACCCGCACGCAAAAATAGCACAGGCACACCCCCCTCAAGGGAACGCGAACCCCCCACACCCCCAACGGCCCGTACAAGTCACCCGCACGCACAAGTCCGACACGCACACACCCTGATCAAGCGACTGCAAACCCAACACACCCCCAACGGCCCGTACAAGTCACCCGCATGCACAGGTCTGACACACACACACCCCGATCAAGCGACCGCGAACCCCACCCCCAACGGCCCGTACAAGTCACCCGCACGCACAAGTCTGACACGCACACACCCCGATCAAGCGACCGCGAACCCCCCAATGGCCCATACAAGTCACCCACACGCACAAATACCACACACTCACCCCCCCTCAAGCGAACGAGAACCCTCCACACCTCCAATGGCCCATACAAGTCACCCACACGCACAAGTCCGACACGCACACACCCCGATCAAGAGAACGCGAACCCCCCCCACGGCCCGTACAAGTCACCCACACGCACAAATACCACACGCACACCCCCCTCAAGCGAACGCAAACCGCCCACACCCCCAACGGCCCATACAAGTCACCCGCATGCACAACTCTGACACGCACACACTCGATCAAGCGACCGCGAACCCCCCACAACCCCAACGGCCCGTACAAGTCACCCGCATGCACAAATAGCACACGCACAACCCGTCAAGCAAACGGGAACCCCCAACATTCCCAATGTCCTGTACAAGTCACCGGCACACATAAATACCACACGCACACCCCCCCTCAAGTGAACGCGAACCACCCACACCCCCAACGGCCCGTACAAGTCACCCGCACGCACAAGTCCGACACGCACACACCCCGATCAAGCGACCGCGAACCCCCCACACCCCCAACGGCCCGTACAAGTCACCCGCACACGCAAGTCCGACACTCACACACCCCCTCAAGCGAACACAAACCTCCCACACCCCCAACGGCCTGTACAAGTCACCCGCACGCATAAGTCCGACATGCACACACCCTGATCAAGCGACCGCGAACCCCCCGCGCCCCCAATGGCCCGTACAAGTCACCCGCAAGCACAAATACCACACGCACACACCCCGATCAAGCGACTGCGAACCCCCCACAACCCCCAACGGCCCGTACAAGTCACCCACACGCACAAGTCCGACACGCACACACCCCGCGAACCCCCCCAAAGGCCCATACAAGTCACCCGCAACCACAAATACCACACGCACACCCCTCTCAACCGAACGTGAGCCCCCACATCCCCATTGGCCCATACAAGTCACCCGCAAGCACAAGTCCGAGACACACACACCCCGATCAAGCGACCGCGAACCCCCCCCAATGGCCCGTACAAGTCACCTGCACGCACAAGTCTGACATGCACACACCTCCTCAAGCGAACGCGAACCCCCCACACCCGCAACATCCCATACAAGTCACCCACATGCACAGGTCCGACACGCACACACCCCGATCAAGCGACCGCAAACCCAACACACCCCCAACGGCCCGTACAAGTCACCCGCACGCACAGGTCCGACACACTCACACCCCGATCAAGCGACCGCGAACCCAACACACCCCCAACGGCCCGTACAAGTCACCCGCACGCACAGGTCCGACACACTCACACCCCGATCAAGCGACCGCGAACCCCACCCCCAACGGCCCGTACAAGTCACCCGCACGCACAAATACCACACGCACACCCCCCTCAAGCAAACGCGAACCACCCACACCCCCAAAGACCCATACAAGTCACCCGGATGCACAAGTCCAACATGCACACAACCCGATCAAGCGACCGCAAACCCCCTACACCCCCAATGGCCCGTACAAGTCACCCGCACGCACAAGTCCGAAACACACACACCCCGATCAAGCGACCGCGAACCCCCCCACAACCCCAACGGCCCATACAAGTCACCCGCATGCACAAATACCACCCGCACACCCCCCTCAAGCGAACGTGAACCCCCCAAACGGCCCGTACAAGTCACCCGCAAGCACAAGTCTGACACGCACACACCCCCCAAGCGAATGCTAACCCCCGCACCCCCAACGGCCCATACAAGTCACCCGCACGTACAAGTCTGACATGCACACACCCCGATCAAGCGACAGCGAACCCCCCCAACGGCCCGTACAAGTCACCCGCACGCACAAATACCACACGCTCACCCCCCTCAAGTGAACGCAAACCCCCCACACCCCCAACGGCCCGTACAAGTCACCCGCACACGCACAAGTCCGACACGCACACACCCCGATCAAGCAACCGCGAAGCCCCCCAATGGCCCGAACAAGTCACCCGCACGCACAAATACCACACGCACACCCCCCTCAAGCAAACGCAAACCCCCCCACACCCCCAACGACCCATACAAGTCACCCGTATGCAAAAGTCCAACACGCACACACCCCGATCAAGCGACCGCGAACCCCCCGACAACCCCCGTACAAGTCACCCGCATGCACAAATAGCACACGCACACCCCCCTCAAGCAAACGGGAACCCCCCACACTCCCAACGGCCTGTACAAGTCACCCGCACGCACAAGTCCGACACGCACACACCCCGATCAAGCGACCGCGAACCCCCCACACCTCCAACGGCCCGTACAAGTCACCCGCATACACAAGTCCGACATGCACACACCCCCTCAAGCGAACGCAACCCCCCAACACCCCCAACGACCCGTACAAGTCACCCGCACGCACAAGTCCGACATGTACACACCCCGATCAAGCGACCGCGAACCCCCCACCCCCCCATGGCCCGTACAAGTCACCCGCATGCACAAATACCACACGCACACCCGCCCTCAAGCAAACGCAAATCCCCCACACCCCCAACGGCCCGTACAAGTCACCCGCACGCACAAGTCTGACACGCACACACCCCCTCAAGCGAACGCGAACCCCCCACACCCCCAACGGCCTGTACAAGTCACCCGCACGCACAAATAGCACACGCACACAAAACGCGAACCCCTAAACCAGCACAAGGACTAATCAAACTAGTCGCACAACACCACTACACATGTCTCCTGTGTACACACCATTGACAAACAAACTTCTGGCCATATCCAAACAGCCAAACAGAGGGCAAAAGTCACACCCACCTCATATAACACACACACCACCAATTCAAACTAAGCCACACCCACAAATGGACCAATAAAAGGGTACACACATTCAACCCAACATCCTTTGCAACATACCTATTTGCAAAAAGAAGAGCCTGCCAGCACATCACCAACTTCACCCATAAACCTGCACACATACAACCTATCACATCTACACCCACACCACCCCCTTCACAATCAGACCCACACACCCTCTTACATACACCCCATCACCCCCTCAATCACATACACCCCACACCATGACCACACCAAAGAATCCAAAGTTCACTAACCCGGAAAATGAGATCCTAACAGATGAAGTCATCCGAGTCGAGCCACAGCTGTTTGGCGCATTGGTCAGACAGACCAGCATAGCTGAAAAAACTTGCATGTGGGAGAGGATCGTTGACAAGGTCAATGCTGTTGCACCCATCAAGCGCACTAGGCAGGAATGCCAGTCCAGGTGGTATGATCTGCGGAGGATGGTCAAGAAGAAGATGGACCAGGACTACGCCGCTGCACACCACACTGGCGGTGGTGGTCCCCGCAGACCTCCAGTATACCATCCCTGGGAGGAGAAAGTCATGACCCTGCTGCCACCGGTGGGAGTACACGGAATAGAAGGAGTCATTGAGCCTTATGAGGACACAACAAACACATGTAAAATGGTGGAACTTACAACAGTGCCCAGCAGCATGGGGGTGGGTGGCCTTGAGTCCCAGCAGTGCCAAACTGTATGGGGGTAGTTGCAAGGGAGAGGCTGAAAGGGTGGAACGTGTAGGGTAGGAGGCTGCTCTCATCCCGTATGTCCCAGGTACACACACAAGCACAATGCTGAATGCACAGGGAGGGTGAAAGTACAGACAAGATAGTAGACCACAGCTATTAAATCTTTTCTTGTTGTTGACACACGTTTTGGAGATGCATCATTTGGTGACACAGTAAGGCAGTGTAGCAAGCGAGCGAGGCCAAACCAACTGTCTCCATCCCTCTGTTGCCCTCTTCCCTCTGTGTGTCTCCCTCCCTCTGACAGTCTCCCTGTGTCTGTCAACCTCTGTCTCCGACCCTCTGTCTCAGTCCCCCTCTATCTCCATCCCCCTCACTCTCCCTCTGTCTGTCTCCCTACCTAGGTCTGGCTTCGAAACACTGTCACTCTCCTCTCTCTGCATTCCACCTTCAGTTTTCCCCCCACGGTCAACTTACCCCAGCACTCTGGGCACACACACAGCCACACCCGAGCACTTCAAAGGTCTATTAAAGACCATAGACCAGAGTGTCTAGGGATGTTACTTAATTACCAGCAGTAATGTGCTAAGAGCCTGCGACACACCCAGCATTTTCAGGTGACACAGTACTGTCTCAGGACACACAGTTTGTAAAGCTCTGTAGTAGACAATGGGCCCTGGTGTAGGCAGAACAAGGCCCTCCTGTGAACATTGCAAACACAAACACCAGGACAAGGTCAGACATCCTGTGCAGGAACCCACAACCACACTCAAGGCAGCATGTCTCATGAGGGCACAGCCAAACCCCAAAGGATGTAAGCTTGCAAATCACATTCTAACTACTAGATTGGCCTGTCACACACACCCCTTACAGAAACAAATCCCATGGGGACAGGCAATGGAGTGCTACACTGTTACAATGGTCATGTACCACAACTAAACACTCTCACATATGAATACACATACAACTATTGTATAGAGAAAAATAGAAGGTACCCTGCCACTTATTTATAGAGGTCCCAGCTAGAGGATCCTACTTTGATAAAGAAAGGGGGTGGTTAATCCAGCGGCTGAGGCTGCACAGGACAAAATTAAGTCATTCCAAACAGATTCAACAACATGTTGTGAAAAAATACATATTTTTTTATTATTTTTCTCTTTTAGATATATTCAAATAACATACATGTAAAAATTTATATATTCACTGATTGTTCAAAAAACACAAAAACAAAATTTCTTTTCAGAATTAAGATCTGCCCACACTTCATACAAACTACCACACTCATTCACACAGGGATTTTCCTAGCTACGGTGGAAACATTCAACTCTCATTTATCCATTTCTCTAGTCCTGGTGCAGACAACAGTAGATCTTAATTTAGTTGTCTAACGCGGGGGGTTTTTACATCCAGGAAGATGGTATTAATACGGGTCCTGATGTACTTAGAGAGGGTTGCCGTATTCCTGGGACAACGTGCCGACACGCGTTTCGGTGGAAAGCCGGTAAGGCTACACCTTCGTCAGGGCCAGGGTAGTATGTTGGGCAGAGGTAAGAAGTAAAAATCTAGGAGTAAAAAAGTCATGCCTTAATGTTGCATTCTTGGTAGGTTTACACAAACAAAACATGTTTCAACATTTCATTTACTTTTATTAATATCACTCTATTGGACACTTTATAAAGCGAGTTGATTCAATTCATTTCAGGGTGACGTTTTTGACTCTGTGCAGTAACAGACCACTTGAAGACACTCCCCGAGTGAGAATTCCCTATTTCGTGGAATCCAAAGAAGGCATACAGATAGCCTTAGCCAAATGACTAGTAGAATTCCTATCTCAACATCATACAACATCATATATCCTTTTTCCATAATGTAACACACTCAGTTTCATCCACCTATGACCTCTAATTTCAGTAGGACAGTTTCTATTTCTCTTTTTAGTCAAAGAAGGTTATTGCTGGGCAATTAATAGGCATTCTCGCCAGAGAGTTAACCAGACTGTATTATCTACCTAAGACAGATTATAGTCTTTTAGAACACGGAATTTATACAAGATAGTGTATTTTCAAGAATGTTACCTGCTTAGTTTTATTCGGTACACCTATAGAATAAGGGCCACCTTCAACCTTTTTTAGGAGAGACTCACTGCCGTTTGTTACCTTAAGAAAGTGCATTGGGTTACTATTTCCAATCAGAGATAGGGAGAACGCTATTACATCTTTTTAAAGGAAACTATTTATTTACCAAGGTTTAAGGACTCCACTCGTGATCCCTCCTGTTGGCTTAATGGCGTCCTATCTCTCGACCACACCGCGATCAAACCGCGACATCCGATTCTCGGTAATTTTATCATACCATTCTAAATATGGACAAGACAAGGAGATTAAATCTGCTATTCTTTTGTCTTCGACAGAACAGTCCTGTCCACTATTAACTAAACAGGTTAGCATAGGTTTATACCTTCCGTTTGGTTATACTGTAGATTATTTTGTCACTTCTTGAAATGAGACCGCTGGGCATCAGATGGGGCGTAGGTTCGTGGGCGATCCTATTCATAACATAACACATGACGTTTTTTAATTATTTTCTAGGCATGTCTATGTCTCCATAACTTAAAGCAAGAGATTCGTCTATGTTTAGTTACCTGCACTCCCTGGTTCTTTACTCCCGGCGCCACAGATCGGCTCAAAATTAATGCATCGGGTATTCTTGTAGCTAATAAAAACAGAGAAACAGATGGAAATGAGGGATATAATTAAACATCCCTTTTCATGTTTGTAGAGGTTTCTATTCCCGTTTTAACACAATGGTGTTCCCCCTTACTGCCAGAGTCGGATTTTAAAAGTGACTCGTTTTATAACTTGCAAGGTGAAATTTTCCTTCCGGATCAAATTTCAAATGACCCGTTTTGTGATTAGCATGGAACGGCTTCCCCTTAGTAGTTGTTCAATAACGGACCGATATACAGATAAAGACGACCCCATTGTGTGATAATTTAGGATAAACATTTCCAGATTATCGAGTGATGGATCAAAAGTGCATACGCCCGAGCTGTACATGTTAAGATAGCTTCTCAGTTAACAGTGTTTCAATTTCACAGGTGAATCTTTACCTCGAGGTTAGAAAAAGCCGGGTTCCTGGTTAGGGATTCCACCGACAGTGTTCAAAACCATAGCGGGCTGCCGTATCCGCAAGTCCCTGAACAGGGACGAGAAAGAATACAAATCGCCCGTCAAGCATTGACTTGGCAAGATTTTACAAGATTTTAAAAGCTCAGCCCCGCAGGTGCCCGCAATTCGCTTTTTAGTACTTACCGTCTACGGGTCGGTTGCTTTCGTTTAAAGGGGTTCCGCCGGCTGCCTCGGTCGGCCAAGTGCGTGGTACAGGACACTCGCCTGTCCACTTTGGATTTAGGTTTAAATAGAGGTAGTTTCGCGCTATCCTCAATTGGCCACAGCTGTGTCCTGGTTTTGGCAAACACTAAAAACGGACTTCTCATTCAAAATTTGATGCGTCAGCCATCTTTGTTAAACCTACATTAGGCACTCGATTACCTGTTTGTATTTACACAGTTAAAAAACAGACAGGGTCGGCCATGTTGTGTAAACTTACTTTTCCAGGATGTGTTAAAAGGTGGTATTGTTATAGCTATTTGATTATTTTTTCGCTAAGACCCTTTCTAATGTAACTAAATTGTATATTTAAGGAACTAAATAACAAAGCCTAATTGTGCTACCTTTTATCGATATTATGTTCAAGTAGCAAGGATACTTATTAAAGGACCCATGCTCTTACATTCATGGCCACAATTAATTTCTTAGGTTAGATCGAGTTAATTCCTATAGGATCATATTAATTCTAAGGGTTACATCTTCCGTACAGTAGGTTATCCTCTCTTTCCTTCTCGGGATACTGTCAGTTTTTCATTATGCACACCTACAGTTTTTCAATATCTTCTTACAAGATAGCCTGGTGCCATGGACATTCTTCATTTAACCCGTTTTCAACCGCATTTAGATAAAAAATCCAGAATACCTCCCGCTTTTTTCGGAGGTTTATGGTATTTGTTCCTGGGCATGTTTTTATTTTTTCCAGGATAAACCATCGCAGGTCTAGTTCTGTGTGATTTTTTTCAATCCAATGGGTTACCAATGGGGCGGTCAATTTTTGGTTCCTGATATTAGACTTGTGCTCACCAATTCGTGTTCTGCATTCTCTACCAGTTTCTCCGACATAAGGGAGATTGCAAGGGCACAGTATTAGGTACCTAAAAAAGTCATGCCTTAATGTTGCATTCTTGGTAGGTTTACACAAACAAAACATGTTTCAACATTTCATTTACTTTTATTAATATCACTCTATTGGACACTTTATAAAGCGAGTTGATTCAATTCATTTCAGGGTGACGTTTTTGACTCTGTGCAGTAACAGACCACTTGAAGACACTCCCCGAGTGAGAATTCCCTATTTCGTGGAATCCAAAGAAGGCATACAGATAGCCTTAGCCAAATGACTAGTAGAATTCCTATCTCAACATCATACAACATCATATATCCTTTTTCCATAATGTAACACACTCAGTTTCATCCACCTATGACCTCTAATTTCAGTAGGACAGTTTCTATTTCTCTTTTTAGTCAAAGAAGGTTATTGCTGGGCAATTAATAGGCATTCTCGCCAGAGAGTTAACCAGACTGTATTATCTACCTAAAACAGATTATAGTCTAGATTATAGGTACCTAATACTGTGCCCTTGCAATCTCCCTTATGTCGGAGAAACTGGTAGAGAATGCAGAACACGAATTGGTGAGCACAAGTCTAATATCAGGAACCAAAAATTGACCGCCCCATTGGTAACCCATTGGATTGAAAAAAATCACACAGAACTAGACCTGCGATGGTTTATCCTGGAAAAAATAAAAACATGCCCAGGAACAAATACCATAAACCTCCGAAAAAAGCGGGAGGTATTCTGGATTTTTTATCTAAATGCGGTTGAAAACGGGTTAAATGAAGAATGTCCATGGCACCAGGCTATCTTGTAAGAAGATATTGAAAAACTGTAGGTGTGCATAATGAAAAACTGACAGTATCCCGAGAAGGAAAGAGAGGATAACCTACTGTACGGAAGATGTAACCCTTAGAATTATTATGATCCTATAGGAATTAACTCGATCTAACCTAAGAAATTAATTGTGGCCATGAATGTAAGAGCATGGGTCCTTTAGTAAGTATCCTTGCTACTTGAACATAATATCGATAAAAGGTAGCACAATTAGGCTTTGTTATTTAGTTCCTTAAATATACAATTTAGTTACATTAGAAAGGGTCTTAGCGAAAAAATAATCAAATAGCTATAACAATACCACCTTTTAACACATCCTGGAAAAGTAAGTTTACACAACATGGCCGACCCTGTCTGTTTTTTAACTGTGTAAATACAAACAGGTAATCGAGTGCCTAATGTAGGTTTAACAAAGATGGCTGACGCATCAAATTTTGAATGAGAAGTCCGTTTTTAGTGTTTGCCAAAACCAGGACACAGCTGTGGCCAATTGAGGATAGCGCGAAACTACCTCTATTTAAACCTAAATCCAAAGTGGACAGGCGAGTGTCCTGTACCACGCACTTGGCCGACCGAGGCAGCCGGCGGAACCCCTTTAAACGAAAGCAACCGACCCGTAGACGGTAAGTACTAAAAAGCGAATTGCGGGCACCTGCGGGGCTGAGCTTTTAAAATCTTGTAAAATCTTGCCAAGTCAATGCTTGACGGGCGATTTGTATTCTTTCTCGCCCCTGTTCAGGGACTTGCGGATACGGCAGCCCGCTATGGTTTTGAACACTGTCGGTGGAATCCCTAACCAGGAACCCGGCTTTTTCTAACCTCGAGGTAAAGATTCACCTGTGAAATTGAAACACTGTTAACTGAGAAGCTATCTTAACATGTACAGCTCGGGCGTATGCACTTTTGATCCATCACTCGATAATCTGGAAATGTTTATCCTAAATTATCACACAATGAGGTCGTCTTTATCTGTATATCGGTCCGTTATTGAACAACTACTAAGGGGAAGCTGTTCCATGCTAATCACAAAACGGGTCATTTGAAATTTGATCCGGAAGGAAAATTTCACCTTGCAAGTTATAAAACGAGTCACTTTTAAAATCCGACTCTGGCAGTAAGGGGGAACACCATTGTGTTAAAACGGGAATAGAAACCTCTACAAACATGAAAAGGGATGTTTAATTATATCCCTCATTTCCATCTGTTTCTCTGTTTTTATTAGCTACAAGAATACCCGATGCATTAATTTTGAGCCGATCTGTGGCGCCGGGAGTAAAGAACCAGGGAGTGCAGGTAACTAAACATAGACGAATCTCTTGCTTTAAGTTATGGAGACATAGACATGCCTAGAAAATAATTAAAAAACGTCATGTGTTATGTTATGAATAGGATCGCCCACGAACCTACGCCCCATCTGATGCCCAGCGGTCTCATTTCAAGAAGTGACAAAATAATCTACAGTATAACCAAACGGAAGGTATAAACCTATGCTAACCTGTTTAGTTAATAGTGGACAGGACTGTTCTGTCGAAGACAAAAGAATAGCAGATTTAATCTCCTTGTCTTGTCCATATTTAGAATGGTATGATAAAATTACCGAGAATCGGATGTCGCGGTTTGATCGCGGTGTGGTCGAGAGATAGGACGCCATTAAGCCAACAGGAGGGATCACGAGTGGAGTCCTTAAACGTTGGTAAATAAATAGTTTCCTTTAAAAAGATGTAATAGCGTTCTCCCTATCTCTGATTGGAAATAGTAACCCAATGTACTTTCTTAAGGTAACAAACGGCAGTGAGTCTCTCCTAAAAAAGGTTGAAGGTGGCCCTTATTCTATAGGTGTACCGAATAAAACTAAGCAGGTAACATTCTTGAAAATACACTATCTTGTATAAATTCCG
This sequence comes from Lissotriton vulgaris, assembly GCF_964263255.1. Classification (NCBI taxonomy): domain Eukaryota; kingdom Metazoa; phylum Chordata; class Amphibia; order Caudata; family Salamandridae; genus Lissotriton; species Lissotriton vulgaris. The sequence continues at coordinate 142,537 of NW_028244675.1, forward strand.
TGTTCTAAAAGACTATAATCTGTCTTAGGTAGATAATACAGTCTGGTTAACTCTCTGGCGAGAATGCCTATTAATTGCCCAGCAATAACCTTCTTTGACTAAAAAGAGAAATAGAAACTGTCCTACTGAAATTAGAGGTCATAGGTGGATGAAACTGAGTGTGTTACATTATGGAAAAAGGATATATGATGTTGTATGATGTTGAGATAGGAATTCTACTAGTCATTTGGCTAAGGCTATCTGTATGCCTTCTTTGGATTCCACGAAATAGGGAATTCTCACTCGGGGAGTGTCTTCAAGTGGTCTGTTACTGCACAGAGTCAAAAACGTCACCCTGAAATGAATTGAATCAACTCGCTTTATAAAGTGTCCAATAGAGTGATATTAATAAAAGTAAATGAAATGTTGAAACATGTTTTGTTTGTGTAAACCTACCAAGAATGCAACATTAAGGCATGACTTTTTTACTCCTAGATTTTTACTTCTTACCTCTGCCCAACATACTACCCTGGCCCTGACGAAGGTGTAGCCTTACCGGCTTTCCACCGAAACGCGCGTCGGCACGTTGTCCCAGGAATACGGCAACCCTCTCCAAGTACATCAGGACCCGTATTAATACCATCTTCCTGGATGTAAAACCCCCCCGCGTTAGACAACTAAATTAAGATCTACTGTTGTCTGCACCAGGACTAGAGAAATGGATAAATGAGAGTTGAATGTTTCCACCGTAGCTAGGAAAATCCCTGTGTGAATGAGTGTGGTAGTTTGTATGAAGTGTGGGCAGATCTTAATTCTGAAAAGAAATTTTGTTTTTGTGTTTTTTGAACAATCAGTGAATATACATGTATGTTATTTGAATATATCTAAAAGAGAAAAATAATAAAAAAATATGTATTTTTTCACAACATGTTGTTGAATCTGTTTGGAATGACTTAATTTTGTCCTGTGCAGCCTCAGCCGCTGGATTAACCACCCCCTTTCTTTATCAAAGTAGGATCCTCTAGCTGGGACCTCTATAAATAAGTGGCAGGGTACCTTCTATTTTTCTCTATACAGTGGTTTTCTCCCCCCTTGGCCTGCCTACATATCTCTAAGAAACCCTACGGGGAGCCCCCTTCTATTGTTGTTACACATACAACTATAACATGCACAGTGCAGATGCTCAAGTCCATTGTGCCTCTCACACAATGCACTTGCCCCATCATATGAACGTTGTGGATGCACTTAAGTACCAACATGGACATGGGTATTGCCAAGGTGATGCGTGTAGGACAAGTGCCACGTCCTAAAGCCATGATCTAGAAGTGGGTGTACAGGTCCAGGGCGGTTGGCATGGCTTGCCCATCACGGAACAACAACAACTATACAGGAATTTATCCTTAAAAACTCCACTCTGTCTCTTACATGAACATGCTGCATCTAAACTCTGTGCATGCTTGACGCAGGCATAAGGATTGACACTGTATCGTGAATGTTGCGTGAAAAATTGCTGTATATGTGTTGTGCTGGCAAGACAATACACAGCAATGGCTGTGTCACTCATTGTCAAGAGAATGGAAGAAGGAAAAAATCCATGAGTACATGTCAATTTGCTACCGCTACATACACAACTGAACATTGACAACAATGTCAAGCTTGTGGAACTGTGATGCTGATAATGAATAAAAAATCAATATGTTTCTTGATAGTGCATCAACTGTGTCTGTCTCTCACACACACAGGGCAACGTGTGGAAATCACCCCCAACCAGGGGGGAGAAGGATCCCAGTCCCAGGGTCAGCAGGACCCTAACCCCACCGACAGCGACGCCACTCAACGCACTGCGGATGACCCCAACCAACCTGGCCCCTCTGGATCCCAAACCCATGCAGCAACTGTACCAGCTACATCTGTGCCAACCACCGGACCCATTCCCACCACATCCCAGCAGACAGGTCAGAGCCCTGCCCATGATCCACCAGAGAGCCAGTCTGAAAATGAGGGACATTCTTTGACGGGCACCCTTGAGGTGGCAGACAACATCCACCCTGCCAGCACTCGGGGGTCCCGTCGATTGGATGTGCCCACAAGCGCAGGCCGTGCTCCTGTGGGTCAGAGTGGTGGGAGTGGCGCAAGGCGGAGGCGAGATTCTGGCCAGTCAGCTGCAGGGCCCGGTGTGACTGAACTGAGTACCATCCTGGAGGCATACCGGCGGGACACCAGGGAGGTTAGCCAGGTAGTGGAGGCCCTCACCGAGCTCAAACAACAGCAGGCTGATGATGGATGGGTGGAGGCAACACTGGCTGAGCTCTTGACGGTGCATCGGGACATGAGCCAATCACTACGCCAGATTGCTGGCAACATGCAGCACCCTCCCTGTGTCACCAGGCCACAAACATCAAGGCAAAGTGCAACACTAGCCACAGGGAGGGAGGAGGAGGAGGAGGAACTGCCTGACGTAGCGTCCCATGCATCGTCCATGCCTGCACGTGAGGGTCCCCCAAGGAAGAAGGGTCGTCCACGGCTAAGACGTTGAGAGGCAGTGGGTCATGCACAACTCCCAGGAAATCTGAACTGGCATATTGCCCTTGGGTGCAACACCATCCCCCATCAGACTCTCCAACATGGACTTGCTGGTCATATTCTGCCCAATGATGCCAAGCACTGTGGGCTGGACTCTGTTGACTGAAACAGTAAGGCATCTCATCTCCAGCAGTGAACTTTGGATTCCCCCCCTTTCTGTACAGCACCTACTTATGTTTCCTGCACAAGATCACCTAATAAATATAAATTACATCACACACATTTGTGTAGTCATCCTGTACCCACAGTATAAAAAATATGTGTGTGCAAATGTATGAAATGCAAGAGTACGTAACAAACTGCAACCATCCACACACTTGGATCTGAGTCTGGATGAGGAAACACATAGGTAACAATATTATAACAACTAGATACATGGATGGAAATGCACACCTGTGATGGTTAGTAAATGCTGGAGGGGGGTTTGGATCACAAAACTGCAATTACTGACAGGCACAGGAGAGTCACTTGGAGTTGTATAGATCAGGGTAATAAAGCTAGGTGGCCACATTGGGAGTACCAACAAATGTGTCCTCATGTATGTGAACTATCCTCAGCATGCTGCTGTGCTGTGGATGTGATGAATGGTGCACAGGCAAAGGGTGGCATGACAGACTGTGGGCAATGGGCTGTAGCACTCTACACAAGCTCACCAGATTACGTGACCTCCCCCTATGGAGCTACAAGTACACAACTGATGTGATATGTACAACGCCTACAGAACACCTAGCCATGTGTGACAATTATCTTCACCATAACGGTCATATCACACCACACCCAAGAGACGTGGTTATGGTATGTGTACCCGGTGGCTACTTCACTGGCTGTGACGGAAATGTTGAACAGGTGTGCCAAGGTAGTGTACTGCCACGTTACTGTAAACAAGGCGAGGTGTGCTGCTGTGGTGCTGACAAGGTAACACTGTCCAAAATTTTGCGTAAGGAAGGTGTGTGTGTGATGTACGAGGCACATGACCTGGTTGTACGTAGACACACTGTCATGTGTCTCTGCATAGTCTTGCCAGTATGCGTTGCACACACAGGCAGAGAAGCTGTTATGGGTGAGTTAGAGGTATTGAGATACCAGGTGGATGATTGTCTGGTGTTCTCTGTGTGTAGGGTGGCTGGAGCATGCTCTACTAATGGCTGGAAGGAGGGGTAATCTGTAGGCGTGCGTGTTCCTGGATCTGGGTAGTGTGCGCGGCATTGTGGCTGTGTATGCAGCAGCAGGAATGAGTGAAGACATTACAGCAGAAGGGGTGCGACAACTTGCAAAACAAGCACATACCACAAGGGCATTGTCAAGCCACAAACTTACATGTGTATGTGAATGCAGGAGTGTATGCTTCACTCAGGGTCACTGCAAATTAAATGACACAGTAATCAGCAAAGATCACAGTCACAGGATCAGGCCCCTTAGGGAAATGTGGGGCACAGGACACACAGCATCAGCAAGTGTAGTCTACATGTACTTTGTCCAAAGCAAAACACCAGCTACACAGCCATCTACCTCACACACAATACAGTACTTAAGCCTCAACCAACACCATCCATGTTGTCACAGTACACATAAACATCTATCATCAATGATCCTACAATAGGCCATATGTCATACATGCACATTAGAAGGACATGTGCGTTGACATCAAAGAGGCACAATATTCTTTTGGAATGACACGTCATGCACAACATGATGATTTACCTTGGGAGGCCATGATGGAGCATAATCAAACATACATGGTCAGTGCCATTGACCAGTAAACAAAATAAGTCATTGAATGATGTCACCTGTAATGCAGCTGAAACATTCGCCACTAGACTGCCAGGGACTGCCTGTACCTTACTCCATCAGAGTGGTGTGATGCTCAAAGGGTTTCACCTCCAAATAGCCCCTTGGTCTGAGTACAAATGACAGACAAAAAAGGGTGATCAGGCGAGGGAAGGAGAGGATGGGAACTGCAGGGAGGGAGACCTGAAACAGAGGCAAACAAGCATTAGGAATACTATCTCATGTCACAGACACTACAAATACCCCATGATATTCACTGTACCAGTCACACCTGTGAAGTGTAACGACTGTAGCTAAATAGAGATCACTGATCATGCTATCACATAAGAGCAGATGCTGTAACACGGACACATGAAACCTAGGACAGTCTGTCACTTATTTGAGTCTTGTGTAAAGGTCACAAGTCTGCTACGATGCAATGAGATCTATGTAGACAAAAACTAATTCCCAGTGTATGATGATGTGTCCCCTACAAACACATGTAAACATATGGAAGTGCTACTTACGCAAAGTGTAATATCTGTATATGTTCATGCGCACCCGTAGGGGCCCTGAAGGCAAACTTAACATCACCCACAACAGCTGTCAGCATCACATATGATGAGGAAGATAATTACCTAATTGCAATAAAGGCACTCTGTAGCCAGTATTTTGCTGTAGCAACTGTGCCTCACCATGCTAAACATGACAAGCAGGTGGAATAATAGTCAACAGCAAACAATGAGGAGCCAAGCCACATAAAGAACACGACCGTCACACAGAACTGCTGCACGGGACAAGAGAATCATATGAATGACCGCACTCCACTGGTGCCACAGAATATTTAACATGTGCATCAGCATACCATTGTGATGTCATCAGCCCAACATACATGGCATCATGTCAATGTAAACAGAACTTCTACTCACTGTGAAGGCTGGCGTAGCAGTATTCTCAACCTGCACTGAGGTAACGACACAACAGCGACATGACATACTGCAACAAGGGGCAATGCATCCATGCGAACAGAATCACAGGACAGTTGTTTTAACATGTGGAACATACACTGGGCCACACCTACACAACATGATTGCTATGAACCAAACTGGACTGGCCCACAAGGTAGAGGTGATGATCTAGATACATTGTAATGCACACAGTGAGGCTGCAATCCCCCACAGAGTCTGTGGTTGTGACCTCCCACACAATGTCAAACCATGGTATATGCAATGTTTCAGTGTCAATGTCAACCCACATTGATGCTTCCATCAGAGTCTTATACAACTACAGACAACTGTCAGGTGGAGTGACTATCCTGTCATGGGAGTGGGCCTGCATGTAATAGGAAACATGATGTTGTTACATGTATGCATGGTCAAACAACATGCGCAAGAACATGTACCACACAATTGAAAAGATGCCAACACTAAACAGCCTCATATGAGTCCTTACCAAAATCGACTTTTCCACATGTCCATGCATGCTCCGTTGATTCGGCTGACGTTGCAATCATAATGAGTAATAGCAGGCTGACCAAGATGGCACCAGCGGACAACAGGCAGGGTGAGGTGGGATGAGAGGCACACAAGGGGTCAAGTCCTGTTGAATGTCATTCTGACATAGTCATGTTGAATAGCCTGATGTTGTAGTACACTTGTACATTCCAAGTACACACATAGCACGTATGTGTGTTGCCTTACATCTGCACCTATGTGACACTGCACAACAAACATCAAAGTGACATTGCATACATTTAGCTGCATACACAGCATGCTACCCATGCAACTCTATAGTTGAGGTTTGGACAAAATTCACCTATGACTCACCATCATGAAAAGAAGTTGCGGATGAGGTGACTCCGGATATCATCTTCAACCTCCTCGTCACTCGCATCCTGGGCAAGGCCTTCATCCTCAACGGGCGGATGTTCCAGCTCATCAGGATCTAGGATGAGTGGCACAGCCTTCTCCACTGCCATGTTGTGTAGCATGCAGCACACCATGAAGATGTTACACACCTTGAGTGGGGTGTATTGGAGTGCTCCGCCTGTCTTGTTCAGGCACCTGAACCTGCTCTTCAGGAGTCCAAATGTTCGCTCGATCACGCGCCTGGTCTTCCCATGAGCATTGTTGTACTGCTGGTCTGCAGCTGTCCTGGGATTGCGTAGGGGAGTCATCAGCCACGGCATGTTTGGATATCCTGCGTCTCCTGCAAATTGACATCATGGAAATGAGTGTGTAATATGATGCGGTTCATGAAGTAATGACATACTGACATACATAGCTAACAGAGTATACCCACCAACTAGACATGCCCGATGGTTGTGCAGCTGCAGCATCATCTGTGGTACCCTGCTACGCCTCATGATGAATGCATCGTGGCACGATCCTGGGAAAAGAGCACAAACATGTGAGATAAGCCTGTTGGCAAGACACACCACCTGGGCATTTATTGAGTGGTAATGTTTCCTGTTGCGGTATGCTTGCTCCTGAGCCTGTGGTGGCACCAGAGTAACATGTGTACCATCAATTGCACCAAAAACATGTGGCATGCGTCCCAGGGCGTAGAATTCCCCCTTGACATGTGTCAACTGTTCTGGAGTAGGGAATGTGATGAATTCATCAATGTGCAGCAATATTGCATCCAATACATCACTTAATACCCAGCTAAACATTGTTTGTGACATCCCTCCCACATCAGCTATGGTAAATTGGAACGTACCTGTGGCAAAGAAATGTAGTGCCGCCATCACCTTTACCTTGGGTGTCAGCGCAGTTGGATACCTGTGTCGTGGTTGCAGATGTGGTTCTAGTCTGTCCGTCAGGTCCTGAATCAACTGTCCCGGGAAGCGGTAACGCCGTATGCAATCATTTTCCCTCATGGCATCCAAGTCTGGTAACGGCCTTGGCAGAGGGGGTGCCCTGCAAAACATATTCAGAAGAAAAATTGTGTACAACTGTCAGACAAAGAAAATTACAATGTACACGGCACAAGCAACACTGCTCAACACATCAATACATTTTTGAGTGTGGCGTGGCTAAACACACAGGAAACATGTGCCAGCTGGCAGCCACTCCTCCATGAAAAGTACAAGACCTGTGCTTTGTGGAATGGATATGACATGCATACAAATGATCTGATAGGAAGGTCTGAGTGAGCAGGACAATGTATCACGTCAGTCACACACGTCACGTGAATTGCATTAGGAGGTTGTCTGCACATCCAGACAGCTGACAGCAATGCACACACCCACATCACATGTGCCGTCATTTGCACTGATCAGACATATTCTCATTGCGGTGTTACATTTACAAAAGTAAAACACGGACATCATCAAACAGCAGAAATGTTTGATTTGTGACAAATTGCCTATGATGCCATCACACATATGAGTGGATCATTAGCACAAATGGCATGGTGTGCGTACATGTGAAACCCTCTCATCACAGCAAGGACACATCATCTATGCTCCTACAGCAGATATACTTAACAGTATGAACAAGTTACTTACCTTTTGTAACGAAATATCTGTAAGAAACAGTAGTCAGTATCAGATTCCTACCTAGGAATACATACCCCAGCAAGACCAATGACTTCTGGTGGGTCTCGAAACCAATAATCACACAAGAAAATCCAGGAGGACGGAACGGCCAAAGAAGACATCCCTCCGGACTTGACTGTCCAGGCAGTAGTGTTTTCCAAACGTGTGCATCGAGGCCCACGTAGCTGCCTGTCAAATGTCCTGCAAGGGCACTCCCCGACCCAGGGCAGTAGTAGCCACCGTGGCCCGAGTGGAATGGGCCCTCAGCCCAACAGGAGGCTACGTCTTTGGCAAGGGGTACCAAGCCTTCCTACACCAGACAACCCACAGAGAGATGGTCTGCTTGTGTACCGGCCTTCACTTTTCAGCACCCACGTGACTGATTAAAAGTTGTTCATCCATCAGGAACTGGTGATGGCAAAGAGAAAAGCAGTGTACTGAGTAAGAAGGCGGAGAGGAAAATTGTGAAGTTGCTCAAAGGGAGCACACATCAGATATGTAAGAACCCGGTTGAAGTCCCACTGAGTCATCACATACGGAACATGATGAAACGTGTGTCTGATGCCTTTCAGAAAACGAGTCACAATAGGGGACTAGTACAAAGAAGGTTGATCAGGCAGCCTCAGTAAGGGTGAAAGGGCAGGAACGTAGCCCTTGATAGTGCCCAGAGCAGAGCCCTGCTGGACATGAGGAAGAAGGAAGAGATGAAATACATGAAGAGGTGCAGAAAGAGGGTCCACAGCCTTTGGTGTGCACCATGCTACAAATCTGGTCCATCTGCAGGCATATACCGGCTTTGTGGAGGGACGCCTGGCAGCATGGATGATATTACAGACTTGAGGATGAAAGGCAAATGGCCTCTACTGTCGCCGCTCAATCTCCAAGCATGGAGGTGGAGACTGTACAGGTACGGGTGGAGGACCGTCCTCTGCTGCTGCAACATAAGGTCCTCCAGAAGAGGCAGACGAACCAGGTGATCAACTGACATAATGAGGAACTCGGAATACCAGTACCTACATGTACATCCATGGTGTGCTGGTAAGGCCAAAGTGGAGCTGGGAAACTGTAAGTGCTTGTGGCCTAACGTGAACCGCAGGTAGGGCCGGTGGGCCGGCAGGACGGGGATGCGGAAATAAACATCCTGCAAGTCCAACGCTACCATCCAGTCTCCTTGGTCCAGGGCAGGTATGACCTGAGCCACAGTCAGCATTTTGAGCTTCTCCTTCCAGAGGAAGCCAATAACGTTCCATGTGTCCAAGATAGGGGGTAGGCCCCCATTGGCATTCTTGGGTAGCAGTAAGTAGTCGGAGTAGCAACCACACCCAATTTTGGTCCCAGGAACGGCCATGATGGCCCCCTTGGCCAAGAGGGCGGTAACTTCTGCATGCAGCATTTGCAAATGATCCCCCGATACGCGTTTGTATTGCGGTGGCATGGCTTCAGTGTTTGCATCAAGGGTGAGGGAATAGCAGCTTGGGATGATTTTCAGCCCCCACCTTTCAAATGTGACAGTGTGCCAGTGGTGGAGGTGTTGGTGAACCATGCCCCCCACTGGTGTCACATGGCCCTGAAAGTACAGAGTAGGAGCGTTTGTAGGCAGATGTTGCAGGGGAAGGTGTGGACTGACCTCCCCGTTGTCCTCGACCCCCGCCACAGCGGTTACCACCGCGGGCACCGCGTTGGATGTTACTCAGTGTTGCGTGGCTGCCAGCACATGTATGTGTGCCACTTCCTTGGCCTCGAAATGAGCACAAGGTACTATTTTGCTGCTGCAGGGGCAACATGCCCATGGACCTGCCCGTGGCCCTGGAGTCCTTAATGTGCTCCAGCGCATGATCTGCCTTGTTGCCAAAAAGGCAACAAACATCAAACGACATGTCCATGAGTGTACTCTGGACATCGGGTACAAATTGGGCGGACTTCAATCAGGCTTTGCAACAAATTGCCTCCGTGGTTGCCATCGCTCTGCCCAGTGAGTCGATGCGATCCAGCCCACACCGGATCAAATACCATGCCCCAGCTTAGCCTTCCACAAGGGCTTAGGCAGGTTTTGCCCTTACCTACAACGGGCAGCAGTTCCGCAACCGTGTCCCGCAAAGAGTGGGTGTAGCGGACAAAGAGGCATGTGATGTTGGAAGACCGCAGTTCCAGACTCAGGGAGGATGATACCATCTTGCCGTACTGCTCATACCTCTTGGATACACTGTCCGACGGAGCCTACGGGAATGCGGTCTGTGATTTGGAGGCCTGGATGCCCAGGCTCTCTGGGGTGGGGTGGGAGGACAGGACACATGGGTCGTCCGGGGACGGGTGTTGGCGTCTGCCGTACTTGTGTGTTGATTCAAAAAAATACATACAGAACATCTAGAGGAACAGTGGTAGGATTAGAATGCAGCCAGGTTGTCATGGTTACAGAGATTTGAGAGTGCCCTACAGGTGTTCCGGAAAATTCAGTTGGGCAAAAGTATACAATGTTGCAAAAGTTGTTGTTCAGTTCTGGCTCACTTTTCAAACCATGCTTATGTGTGTCATGGCCTTATGTGTCATCGGATTGGATGGAACATAGGATGCAAACTATTGTGGCCTATCACACACTACTCCTTGCACTCACAGACCCTCAGCAGCACAGATATAAGGCAGCATGTGGCTGAGGGAGGGCACTTGCCTGCACAAAATTGGAGTGGTAAACACAGCTGCTGTCTCTGTATCCTCTGGACCCTGATTAGCTGAGCATGGAGAGTGCACCTGCATTCAGTGATGGTGAGAACAAGGCCCTGCTGGATGCCCTCCTGCCTAACTACAGCAAGCTGTATGAGAGACCAGAGGATCAGGTGAGTGATGTGTGCATTACCTTGGAGTGTGCACCTGTTGTGTGTGTGACACTACAGCCATTGTGTATGTATATTTGAGAGATGCAATGTTGTTGGGAGTGAGTGCCGGTGTGCACAGTATTGTCTGAAGAGGGTTATTTGTTGTAGTGGGGTGTGTGACAGCATGTCACGTGCTGCAGTGCAGCCAAATGTGGCATATATTGCTCAGTGAGTGCCATGCTGAATGAGTGGTTTGCACCCCTTATGTCATCTGTAGCCTTTCAATGGCATGTAGTGCATTTCTGTTTACTCACAGGCCACATCCTCCTGGACAATGATGCAAGTGTGTTCATCATCCTATACCCTGTTGTCCTCAAGTATTTGGTGCATATGTGTGTCTTTAGGACATGGACCAGGTGTACTGATGTTCTTTGTCTTTACATTCGTGACAGGTATCTGCCTATGAGAAGGGTGACATCTGGCTGGACATTAAGGGTGAGCGCAAAATCTGTTCCGCTCGCGGAACTCCCGCGAATTTACCGAAAATCCACGAATCCGCGAGCGGCGGATTCGGGGGGCAAAAGTTCAAGCCTTCAAGCTTGAAGTTGTTGTTGTAACTATTTTAGGATGGCGCCGGCAAGCTGCCAGCGCCATCCTAAAATAGTTACAAAGTTACAGGAAGCACAGGAAGCACTAATAGATAAAATAAAGCAGGTGCTCGAGCACCTGCTTTATTTTATCTATTAGTGAAGCTAATTTAGTAACTATTTTAGGATGGCGCTGGCAGCTTGCCGGCGCCATCCTAAAATAGTTACAGGAAGATGATGGATGGACAGCTCACTCAAGGGAGCGTCGTCGAGGCTGGCAGGTGTGCCTTCTTCCCAAATCTACCGTCGAAAATCAGCTGTGATGCTGGATAGAGGCCTTTGCATCCTTGACGTTCACAAGCGCAATCCTCGTGCTGTTCCTGTGACCAGGAGCTTCTATCTCTTGATCTGCTGCTCTGATCGGTCTCTGACCTTTTATACACACAAGTGGCATGTGAACTCGCATGGAAGCCCACGCCCGTTTGGCCCCGCTCACACACTCGCGGTGTGCACCGTCTTCCCGCCATTTACCCACTATGATGGACAGGTCACTCAAGGGACCCCTGCGCCCTTCTGGGCGATTGCATAGTAACACACACATGGTCGCTGGAACTAGTTGAAGCTCAAATTCAGTGACTCATTCATCTGCCCAAAAACAATCGTGAGCGTCGTCGAGGCCGCACAGAAGACCACCCATTAAGAAAATCCGCAAAATCTGCGAATCCGCAAATTCGCGGATTTTGCGGATCCGCGAATCCGCAAATCCGCAAATTCGCGGATCGTGGATCCGCGAAATCCGCCCATGCTTACTGAACATCTCCAGCACTGTCAGGAGAGAGGGGGTCCTCGCAGGAGGCTCAGAAACATCAAGAAGAGGTGGCAGGACATCCGGTGCTGGACCAGCCGCATCGCCAGAGTACAGCTGAAGCTGGAAGCTCCACACCGGCATGGCGGCACCCGCCACCTCACCCCCCACATGCTCCGGGTCCTGGAAGTGGTGTTCCCAGACCTCCATAGGCAGTTGCAGGGGAGACAGCAGCAAGAAGGGGGTAGGTACATGTCTGTTTGTTGTCATGTGTGTCACATGCTACCTGCAGTGCTCCCAGGTATGCTAACACTCCCACAGTTGGAGTGGTGTTGTCAGACAGGCACTTAATGCATTGGCATGTGAATGGCCAAGTTTCAGCTGATGCTTTTTTACATGCCTTGCCCTACTCAACATTTGCCCTGCGCTTTGAAAAAACATTTTCTTTCACAGGTACTCCTGAGGTGCAATGTGTTAGTATGCATATTGCTTAGCGCATCATCATGTTGGAGGGAGGTCTGTTCCACCTGTTGTTACCTTACATGTAGTACCACATGTGCACTGTGTCTGCCCTTCTTCATATTTTCACACTGATCTGGAGTCTCAACATGTATTTTCTGCACGAGTCAGCCTCAGTGGCCTTTGTCCATGGTGTACTTTCTAATTGTCATGTGTTAGCTACAGGAGCACACCGTACATGTATAATAATTTTGGCTTGTGCATACTCACACTGTGCAGTGTGTGTGCATATACTCAAAATATGTTGCATGTTGTTAGAAAATCTTATAGATGGTCAACGAGACAATGTGACTTTGGGTGTAGACAGCTGTAATGCAAGTGTGAGGTGACAGTACACTTGGCTCCAGGTCCCAGGATGGCATCACATGGCAGTTCATGAAGGACTTTTAGCATGTGGCATAGGGTCACAGCAATTCAACCATGACCAGGTCTGGTTTTGTGTGTCAGGGTGGGAAAATGAACAGTGAATGATCATCAGCTATCCGGTTGTCAGGCAGTCGGTCATCAATGTGTCTTTCTCATACAAGTTGTGTCCTTGCCTGTTACTACTGTCCTACTATACATTGAACGTAGTTTCTCTTCAGAGTGCCCAAGACTAGGCATAGCATTGTGCTAGTTCAGTGGATTGGGAATCATGATGCATGCCATGTTTTGAAATGTTGGCAAATTTTTTGTAGGTGATTTGTCAGATGTGTACAGGTGACTGATATGTTTTTCTTATTTTCCTTGCCAACAGCATCATCACCACAATCCTGAGGAGACACAGACACGGACCACACAGAGGGACCCAGCGACAGTGCCACCTGCTTTGAGGAGTCGGAGGGAGCCAGTGGCTTGAGGGTGAGGAGAGTCTGCGGGCTGGACCCCATGTGACCGACACCTCCTACCATGCGGACAGCTCGGAATCAGACTCTCAGGAGGAGGGGGAATATGCTGAAATGGCCTCTTCTTCATCTTTGGCTGGCCTCTCCTCCTCCAATACAATCTCCACCCTCCCAGTTGTTAGGGTCCCTAGGGTCCGTGCTAGCCCCCGTGTCTCCTTTGGTCCCGGCACCGCAGCACCTGCCCCTGTGTCCCCTTCTGCCCTCAGTGCTGAGCCTGTGGACCTACTCCGGCAGATTGTAGTAGGCCAGACATCCATGTTGACTGTCCTCCATGGACATACACAACTCATTACACAGTTGTTGTCGTTCATGGAGGGCATGTCATCTGGCATGTCTGATCTACGTCGGAGTGTGGCTGCCATTGAGTCAACACTGACGGCAGCTCTGTCCACCCAGCAGCATCTGCCCCCCCATCCTTCTGACCCATCCACCTCAGCCTCTCCCATACCTTCCCAACGTACACGCAGACGCCACAGGTCAGACACCCAAACAGACACACCCAGCACACCCACACACCAGGCAAAGCGCAAATCACCACGCACCGAATCTTAAGGGGGTGTAGGCACACCCACAGGGAGAGAGGACAGACATCACACACGCATCCACAGACCCGCAACAACACACTCACAACCCTCAACCTCCACCCCAAATGTGTCCCCGGGTTCAGGTGGTAGTTTTTCAGAACTGGCTGAAGTGTTCAGCTAAGTTTATCGTTCAACTTTCTGCGATGCACCGGCCAATGTGGATGAATCCACACCACCTGCACCCTCTACACCTGTCCTTCCCTCTCCTGTCCTTGCGGTGCCAGAGGATTCCACAGATGATGCCCCCACTGTTTCCACTGCGGATTGAACTCCATGTGTAGGCAAGTTTGGGTGTGTCAACATCCATGAAAGTATGAACTGTTTTTGTCACTTGTTTGGACTGGCCATTGGCTTTCTGTGAGCAAGGACTCTCATTTGCATTTTAATTTTGGATCCAGCTGAATAAAGCTATTTATTTCTGTTCCTGTACTTTAGTTTGTCTGATAATGGCTTTGACTGCTGTGTGCCTGGGAGCTGGTGTGATGTTCTAATGTGGGTATAGTAACACGTGTCTATTTCCTGATGGTACTGAGGTTAATAATGGTATGTTTATGCTTTTACTGCTGGGGGTCTTAGCCACACACACACTCTAATGCTGGGCACTGCTGGGGGTCTTAGCCACACACACTGTTATGCTGGGCACTGCTGGGGTCTTAGCTACACACACACTCTGAGGCTGGGCACTGCTGGGGTTCTTAGCCACACACACACTCTGATGCTGGGCACTGGTGGGGGTCTTGGCCACACACACCCTATGCTGCTGGGCACTGCTGGGCACTGCTGGGGGTCTTTTCCACACATGCCCTATGCTGCTGGGCACTGCTGGGGGTCTTAGCCACACACACTGTTATGCTGGGCACTGCTGGGGGTCTTAGCCACACACACACTCTGATGCTGGGCACTGGTGGGGGTCTTGGCCACACACACCCTATGCTGCTGGGCACTGCTGGGCACTGGTGGGGTCTTAGCAACACACACTGTTATGCTGGGCACTGCTGGGCACTGCTGGGGGTCTTAGCCACACACACACTCTGATGCTGGGCTCTGGTGGGGGTCTTGGCCACACACACCCTATGCTGCTGGGCACTGCTGGGCACTGGTGGGGGTCTTATCCACACACACTGTTATGCTGGGCACTGTTGGGGGTCTTGGCCACACACACTGTTATGCTGGGCACTGCTGGGGGTCTTCGCCACACACACACTCTGATGCTGGGCACTGGTGGGGGTCTTAGCCACACACACTGTTATGCTGGGCACTGCTGGGGGTCTTAGCCACACACACACACTCTGACGCTGGGCACTGGTGGGGGTCTTGGCCACACACACCCTATGCTGCTGGGCACTGCTGAGGGTCTTAGCCACACACACACTCTGATGCTGGGCACTGGTGGGGGTCTTAGCCACACACACTGTTATGCTGGGCACTGGTGGGGGTCTTAGCCACACACACTGTTATGCTGGGCACTGCTGGGGGTCTTAGCCACACACACACTCTGATGCTGGGCACTGGTTTGGGTCTTAGCCACACACACTGTTATGCTGGGCACTGCTGGGCACTGCTGGGGGTCTTAGCCACACACACACTCTGATGCTGGGCACTGGTGGGGGTCTTAGCCACACACACTGTTATGCTGGGCACTACTGGGGGTCTTAGCCACACACACAATGTTATGCTGGTCACTGGTGGGGGTCTTAGCCACACACACTGTTATGCTGGGCACTGCGGGGCACTGCTGGGGGTCTAAGCCACATACACACTCTGATGCTGGGCACTGGTGGGGGTCTTGGCCACACACACCCTATGCTGCTGGGCCCTGCCGGGGTCTTAGCCACACACACTGTTATGCTGGGCACTGCGGGGCACTGCTGGGGGTCTTAGCCACACACACACTCTAATGCTGGGCACTGGTGGGGGTCTTAGCCACACACACTGTTATGCTGGGCACTGCTGGGCACTGGCGGGGGTCTTAGCCACCCACACTGGTATGCTGGGCACTGCTGGGCACTGCTGGGGGTCTTAGCCACACACACTCTGATGCTGGGCACTGGTGGGCACTTCTGGGGGTCTTAGCCACACACACACTCTGATGCTGGGCACTGGTGGGGGTCTTGTCCACACACACCCTATGCTGTTGGGCACTGCTGGGCACTGCTGGGGGTCTTTTCCACACATGCCCTATGCTGCTGGGCACTGCTGGGGGTCTTAGCCACACACACTGCTATGCTGGGCACTGCTGGGCACTACTGGGGGTCTTAGCCACACACACACTCTGATGCTGGGCACTGGTGGGGGGCTTGTCCACACACACCCTATGCTGTTGGGCACTGCTGGGCACTGCTGGGGGTCTTAGCCACACACACTGTTATGCTGGGCACTGCTGGGGGTCTTAGCCACACAAACTCTATTGCTGGGCACTGCTGGGTATGTTTTCTACACATCACTTACACTTGCACTGACACTGCAGACTTATGTCCCACACGTCTGACTATTACACTGGTGATATGCGGTAGCGTACCGTACCCCGAAATCGATGATGTTGGTGCGGCATGTCTGACTATTACACTGGTGATATGTGGTAGCGTACCGCACCCCAAAATCAATGACGTAGGTGCGGCACGTTGTAGTTCCGTAGTTTGAGGGTCTGATTCGGTGGTTCCGAACCCGTTCAATAAAGGTCGTCGGAAATAGACGATTTTGTTATCAGCAGACCGCAAATCACGAGTGCGGTATGTACGAGTGTTTTCGCATTAATCGATCAATGAGAACACTATGTATTCAGGGATTTCGTTTGAACCTTCAGGTTCCATTTTGTGTGCGGCAGCCATTTTGTGTGGTTGCCCTCACATAGGCCGATGACTGCGGCCGAACGAGTCTTTGGGACACGTACACCTTAGCTGACTTCTGAATGACCTGGCCGAACTGACTCCTTGCTCGAGGCTGACCTCGCTGAGCCAGTTCCTTGTTAAGCAGCTGGTCAGATAAAGATCAAAGAGCAGGACGTGCCGAAGTTTACAGTACACTGCACCCACCTTTCTATCTTGCTTCCAATCTGTTTCTGCTCCTTCCTTTACGACATGATTACTGATTTGGGTTGAGGGTTTTATGATGGGTTTGTCCGGCCTGACCAAACAAGAAATTGGAATTTGCTTGGTCATTTCTGGTGGGGTGGACAACCGAAAGTGGGATTGTCGTCATGTGCTACTTTTGAAATGTCACAAACTGATTGTTCCATTTGTATGTAATCGATGCCACCTTTGGAATGTGATTTTTGGCATAAAAGACCATGCTCCGCTCATTGAATTTGTGCAGTCTCTAGCGAACCACCCGTGTTGTGCTTCGTAGACCTCTGTTCCTGGTTGCAGCCAATAAACTTTGGTCTTTGACGTCATCAAGAAGCGTCCTGTGCCTCTGTTTGCCAAGGCAGGGGAACTCGAAGGCATCGGGCGTTTTCCCTGGCGCCGCTAAGTTCTAAAACCTGGTCCTTCAGCGGTACCGGTCCAACCCCGAAGATCGTGGAGAACTTCGTGTGGAAATTCTGGAGGAAGGCCAGCCACTTCATCGACCCCTGTATGTTGTCGTGGTCCGAAAGTCTTTGCTGCGACGTTCCCCGCTTTCCGACTGCTACGAAGGACTGCTGCCCTGACTGTCGCCCTGTCTTGGAGCCGTAGACGATTTGTAGAGCGAGACGATTGACGGGTCTTCTGGTGACGCCATCGACATTTCAGTTAAGTATGAGTGGAGCGTATCCCAGTCCTTAGTTTGTTTTGTTATCCTTTAGTGGATCGCTTTGATTTGGTACCTCCAGGCCCCAAAGCCAAGGGATTCGTGTATTCACGAGACTATCTTTTTCAGATTTCCCTTGTAGTTTGAAGCTAGACTAGTGAGCATGATGCCTGGTCTTAGCAGACTTGGAAAGATATTTAGTTGTGGTTGTTTTAAGGATTCACGGTTAGAGGATTCGTGTCCGGTTCCTCCGATTGGAACTCCTACATATGATCTCTATGTGAAGCATGGTGTAGGTCACATTAGTTATAATGATATCTGGGTAAAATATACGAGAAAAGACAGTGTCCTACAGTGGCTCCATTATGGTAGCTTCGAAACTGAGATTCTAGATAATCTCGAAGTTAAACTGTTCAAGAAGAAAGCCCGGCCGGCAATGTTTGACTCCTTTAGCATATGGCGCAAAGAGGCCAAACAGAAAGAAATTAAATTAGCGAAGAAGAATAAACGAGAACGAGGTTTCTCAATGGTGCAAGCTGCTATGGCGTATAGGGATAATGAGAAAGAGCAAGAGAGCGAGCAGATGCTCAGGGTTAGGAAGTTAGCGGTAGACAAATGCTACCCAGTTTTGCCGCGTACAGAGCAGGAAGAAAAGAAAGATCTTGTGAAAGATCCTTTAATGTCGCATCTATTGAGTTCGCCACCTCCTTATGCACAGAATGCTACGGCACCACCGCCACTACCAGTTGTAATTCCACAACCTCCGGTTGTTGTGCCACCTGCGATTCCTCCACAGCCAGCTCCTCTTCCGTTGGCTACTGTTCCTTTGGCGCAGCCTCCTCAGGGGCCCCAACTTCGATTCCTTCTTCGTCTGCTACTCCTACGCCTAATTATAATACTCCTTCTGTTCCGACTTTGGATTCTTCTACTATTGTTCCTTCTTCTCTTATTCTCTCGTCTTCTCCTTCTGCTAGACAGAGAATAACTGCTACTTTTTCTGGTTTCTTTTGTCCTTTGTTGGGACAATTGGGTATGTCTCCTGTTAGTGAGCGTAGACAATCACGTAGTCAATTGCCTGATACGGATGAACGTACAGTTTTGGATCATTTGGCGCGTAAGTGGATTACGTACGCTTCTCAGTATGATCTTGAGGGTGTTATGGATGTCTTCCTTCAATGGGAAGCACCAAAGCAGCGGTACGTTTTTGAAATGATGTGTGGATTCCTCCATGAACAATGGGTTGAGGAAGTAGGTAAAGCTCCTGATGAGTTGTACCGAATACGTTCAGAATTTGCGAAAGGGACCGTTGTGGGTCCGAGTGATGTTGGAAGAGCAGTTGCTACTATCTTGTCGTTTTGTAGCAACACTCCTTCTGAGCGATTGTTTGAACCTGATTCGTCAGTTAGGAGAAAAGCGCGTCAATATCCGATGCGTGAGGTTCCTCCAGTTTGGAGACCTCAAGATGGAAATGTTGCTGCACATTTTCAACGAGTATGGGTACATGTTCCTTGGAAGCGTGTTGAAGTTTTGGCAATCAAGCAGTCTTTGCCTGATCCACGCAAAAATCCAGCAGGATATTACAAAGAACTCACTCAGACTGTGGGTTCCTGCATCATGAATTTAGCAGACATAGATATGTTGTTTGGAAATGTTGTCCCACAGCCTAATTGGAGTACGATTTGAAATACGGATCATGACCAAGAATTAGGTGATACATGGGTTAATATTAGTGCTGCGAATGATAGAAAGGTTGGAGGTGCTAAGCCTGAAGATCTCATTACTCAACTCCCCGGTAGGATAATTAATTATATGAAGACTTTGATGCCTGAAGTGCGTGTTAATTGGGACAAGTTGTCTGCTTGTAAGCAGAAGAAAGACGAGACGGTGTCTGACTTTTTCACGTGGTTTGAAGAGACCTTTGTGGATCATAGTGGTCAGGATATGGCTACTGAGGGTGGCCAGAGATTGTTTGTCGACAAATTTGTACATAATCTGCTTCCTGAATTATGCACTAAGCTGAAAGATTCTGAGAGGGCTTGGGCTGTTTCCACGTCAGCGCAGATTTTAGCTACAGCCCAGTACTATGAAAATAGGCGCAAAGATGAGTTAGAGAAAGCGGATAAGAAGACTAAGGAATTGAAGACTAAAGTTCTTCTACAACAAGCTTATCCACCTCGTACTAATTATCCACGCGATTATCAGCAGAATCAGCAATATCCGAGAAACTCGCAAAGGAACGAGTCTTCTCAGCAGCGTTTTCTGTGTGGGCCTAATCAGTGTGTGTATTGTAAAGAAGAGGGCCATTTTAAGAATAGTTGTCCGGTTTTGTTACAGCGCACGAATGGTGCCTCTGGTATAAGAGGTCGAGGTACTCAACAAGCGCCTAGAGGTAGAGGTTGAGGACAGAATGGACGTCCTTTTCCTCCACAAAACTCAATGAATAGTTTTGATCAGCAGCAAGGTTCGTCTGGTAGGACAGCAGAGTACTATACGGATGATTACTATGTTGAAGGTGAGGAAGTGGATGGTAATGATTGTTCGGACAGCCATGGACAAAGAGAGAGAGTTGTTTCAGTTCCAGTAGATCAGAGTGGACCTTATGTTGAAGTGATTGCATCAGGTGTGTCAGAGCCTTTTCTGTTAGACACTGGTGCTACGAAGAGTTCTATAATACACTCTAAACTCCCTGGTGCACCTTTGTCTGGCTTTGAGAACGTTTCTGTAGGTTTTTCTGGCGCCCCGGTTACAAATCCAATTTCTGTTCCGTTGTCTCTTTCTGTTGGACCTCGTAAGTTTGAAGCACCGCTCATTTTGACTACAGGTTGTGGTGAGAACTTGTTGGGATTGGATTTATTGAAGATATTGTATGCCACATTGTATTGTTCTCCGTCAGGAGTACATCTTACGTTGGGTGAGAGAGTGATCTCTCCGATGTACATATCGAAAGACAGACTTCCACCTGAATTGTCTTCTTTAACAGATTCGTTGTGGGCTGTTGGTCCTAATGATGTAGGTCTTTTAGAAATTCCTCCATACGTTGTGACACTGAAGGCGAATGCTAGTTTACTGCGCATTCCACAGTACCGTATCTCGAGTGATGGTGAGCGAGCACTTTTGGCGATTATCTATGATCTGATCGAAAAGGGTGTGATTGAGGAAACGAGAGGTAATGTGTGCAATAGTCCTGTTTTGCCTGTTCTGAAGAGAACAGATTCTTCACAGCCTCCTGTATATAAGTTTGTGATCGATCTTCGCGAAGTGAACAAGATTGTTGTTCCACAGTTTCCTGTTGTACCTGATATTACTGCTTTGTTGACTCTTATTCCGGCTACAGCAACATGGTTTTCGGTGATTGACTTGAAGAATGCTTTCTTCAGCATCCTGATTGCCATGGAAAGTAGAGATATCTTTGGATTCTCTTTAGGAGGATGAAGTTTCCGCTTTAAGCGCGCTCCTCAAGGCTATTGCGAGAGTCCATCGATCTATAGCCAAGCTTTGAAAACACAATTTGATTTGTTGGTTTTACCTGATGGTGCTGCCCTTATTCAATATGTTGACGGTTTACTAGTCGCCGCTGACAATGAAGAGATTTGTAGAGAAGCCACCTTGTCGTTGTTACGCCACTTGTCTGATTTTCATCACAAAGTTTCTCTCTCCAAGTTGCAATATTGTCGACAAGAGGTAACCTATTTAGGTCACCTCTTATCGAAGGAGGAAAAGAAACTGACCCCAGAGAGAATTCAAGCTATTGCGAAAATGAGTGTTCATACAACACAGAGAGAAGTAGTGCGTTTTTGGGTATTACATCGTACTGTAGACAGTGGATCCCTAATTTTTCTTTGTTAGCAAAGCCTTTGATAGCTCTTATTGTTAAGGATACTCCAAATCCTATTCCTTGGACTGACGAATGTCAGAAGAGCTTTTCCGAAATACGCAATGCGTTGTGTTCGGCTCCTGTGTTGGGTACTCCCGACTACAGTAAGCCTTTCACATTGTATGTCCACGAGAGAGAGGGATGTGCATTGTCAGTGTTGACTCAACAGTTTGGCGATAAGCAACGTCCATGTGCGTATTTTTCGTCGACTTTGGATCCGGTAGCTAGAGCGTTGCCGAGTTGCTTGAGAGCTACGGCGGCAGCGGCTGTTTCAATTCGACAGTCTGCTGTTTTGGTTATGGACAACATGTTAGTAGTAATGGTTCCACATGCAGTGGATACCTTGTTGAACCGTACCAAGACACAGCACTTAACTAGTGCTCGGTTGTCGGGTTACGAGTTGACGTTGTTAGCGAGTCATGTGCACATTAAACGATGCAACATGTTGAATCCAGCCACGTTGTTGCCAATTTCAGATGAGACAGATGATAGTGAAGAACAACATGATTGCTTTTTGAGAACTGAGGAAGAAACTAAAGGGAGAATAGACCTTAGGGATACTCCTCTTCCAGAGTGTGATGGTACTTTGTGGGTTGATGGTCCGTGTTTTAAGTTGCCGAATGGTGATACGACTGCGGCATATGCTGTTACGACTTTGCATACGATTGTTGAAGCTGCACGTATCCCACATAATTCAGTGCAGGCAGCAGAATTGATTGCATTAACGAGAGCATGTATGTTGGCGAAAGGTAAACGAGTGAATGTGTATACTGACAGCCAGTATGCGTTTGTTGTGGCTCATAGCTTTGGACGTTTGTGGCGTGAACGTGGGTTCTTGACTTCGCATGGAACGAAGATTCAGCATGGGCAGTTGGTGAATGAACTCCATGAATCACTTACTTTGCCATTGCAAGTAGCGATTGTGAAATGCATTGCCCATAAGAAAGTTACGGATGATGTTGGTCACGGAAATGCGTTTGCGGATGAAGTTGCGAAAGAAACTGCGAGAAATGTGATGAGCCGAATGTATGTTAAAGGTCCGGCGAGATGGGTTCCAGAGAAAAGTATGTGTGAAGATATGATTGAGAGTGTGAAATCCATCCAAGCTGAAGCTACAGAGAAAGAGTTGAATTAATGGAGAGAAAGTAAGGGTAGATTGGACTCGAATGGTTGTTGGACTGATTTGTCTGAGCATCAAAGATGATTGTTGCCTGACGCGTATGTGCTTCCAGTTGTTACAATGGCTCATGGGATGGCACATATCAGCGTGAAAGGGATTTGTAAGTTGTTGGCTCCGGTTTGGCAGAATGTGGGAATCCCCAAATGTGCAGAGAATTTGGTTAAGAACTGTATGGTGTGTTTCATGTACAATCCTGGTAAGGGAATTCCAACACCAGCTGGTCATTTTGCTCCTCCGATGTATCCGTTCGAGGCTTTGCAGCTAGATTTCATCCACATGGAGAGGTGCAACAACCTTAAATATGTCTTGGTGGTTGTTTGCTCCTTCTCTAGATGGGTGGAAGCTTATCCTTTGAAGGACAATACTGCCTTGTCCACAGCGAAAGCCCTAATCAAGGAATTTTTCCCTAGATTTGGCTTGCCGAGAATTATCTGGAGTGACAATGGGAGTGAATTTGTGTGTCAAGTAATGAAGAGAGTATGTGAGGGATTAGGAATTCGGCAGAAGTTCCTCGCTGCAAATCACCCCCAATCAGCTGGTTTAGTCGAGTGCTATAATGGCACTTTGAAGTTAAAATTAGCCAAAATCCAAGCGACCTCTGGTTTACAGTGGCCAGATGCCTTGCCTTTAGCGCTCCTGTCCACAAGAATGACTGTGCATTCGCGAATGGGTTTGAGTCCATATGAGGTTGTGTTTGGTCGCCCGGCGAATATTTGGGGTGTACCAAGACCAACAAAGTTTAGTGGCCTCGAGTATCCTGTGTTGCTTGATTACTTGCACGAACTGACGGCTAAACTGCGTGTTTTACACCAACAGGTTTACTATAGCCTGCCAGAGGCTTCCGAAGATCCAGGCCATGCCATTGAACCCGGTGCTTGGGTTTTTGTGAAGAACTTTCAGCGGAGCAGGAACGAGCAGCCCCGCTGGACAGGACCGTATCTAGTGCTCCTGTCTGCATGTTCTGCAGTTCGAGTGCAAGGCAAGAAACACTGGATCCACGGCATACATTGCAAACGGGCTCAGTTGCCCTTACCGTACGACCGGTGGGTCCAGGAAGGACTCCCAGACTCTGAAACAGAAACTGTGCCACGATTTTTGCCATTCAGCGATGCCCGTCTGATTGGAACAAACTCTGAGAAAGAAAGTGACGATCTCTTGCAAGAAGCTGTGCCTCCTTTGAATTGATTAAACACTACCGAGCCTGAAGTCTTGTTCAAAGATCAAGAATTGCCTAGAAAAGATTGTTATAATTTGCGACCAAGAGCCGTGGGACAAATAAAAAATAAATGACGTTTTTATGATTTTTCAGTTTGCAGGTTAACTCTCCACCGAGGATCTACTCATTTTTGTTTTTCGAACTGCCATCCGGGTTCAGCTGTAGGGTCGCGGTGCCAAGTCTTTGGAGTGCAAGCCTGAGACACTAGGTCGAAGGTTCTGGTTGGCCTAAGGGAGTTGCCCTGGGTTGACAGAGGCATTCCTTAGCATAGAACACCCTACCATCGCGAGTAGCATATTTAGTTAGGATGGATTTCTTCGAGTTGGAGAGACCTGTAAGGACAATGAATTTTAAGAATAAGATATGCAAGCTAATAACGCAGAAAAGATTTTTAATACCATGTTTGTTTTTGCTATTGAGTTTAATGATATTTTTAATTGGTTATGTGACATTCTCTTTTAAAGTGACGTTTATTCCCACTCTGCAACCTACACCTACACCTACTATTTCTTCTCATTCTTTTCATCCTTTGCCTGAACATGAGGTAGTTAGACGACTGGAATTTGCCAATAATTCCTTTATTCAACTTTTGCACCAACACCAGTTAGTGATGAATACAACGAATTGTTGGATTTGTGTTCTAATGCCCCATACGACCGATAAAGGTATTCCATACTTGGTTTTGCCTTTTAGCTTAAATGATTCTATTTGGGCTTACAAAACGATGTTTATCTATGCCCATAGTGTCTATCCCCAATGTTCAGTGAAAGACAACCCGAAGAATAGTGCTCTGGTCAAGGGTATAGTCGATATGATTAGAGGGATTAGTTCGTATGAGACTATTCCGACAGATGAGACACAAGCATACATTGGTTGGAACGTTACTGGATATGGAGTTAGTCTGAGTGTTAACCAGCGAGCTAAAAATTCTCCACTGATTTGGATAGTGCCTCATCAGGGTCGCTATTTTCTGCAGGGTAATGGCAAGAATCCGAGAGCTCAGCTAGGGAAGAGCGTTTGTACTGACACCTATGTATTTACGTCTCAATCTTCCCCAGCATTCCTAGCCGCTAAGGGTACTTATTTTGTCTGCTACGACAAAGCATATACATGGTTGCCTCCCGACTTTTCGGGCACGTGTTTTGTTTTCTTCCTGTTGCCTCCCACTTTTACAGCTGCAGCAGATTACCATAAGACGAGAGTTGCTAGAGGTGTCTTCAGCCAGGAAGACACTGCAGGGCAAGAGTTAGGAGATTTCTTTAAGGGTTTTCTGCCGTTCTGGGGACAGATGGCTAACAGCAGGAATATTCGAAAGTTGACGAGAGTGGTTGAGTCCACCATAGTCGAAACTGCCGGTGCCCTTAGTAAATTGACTGCTGAGCTTCAGTCGGATAGACTTATGACACTTCAGAATAGGGTTGCCCTTGATGTCATACTAGCAGACAGAGGTGGAGTATGTAAATTGATTCAATCGAGCTGCTGCGTTTTCATTCCAGACAACGCTTCGACAGTCTTCCAGGCCATTTCCAAGCTACATATGATCTCCGATTCAGTCCATTTGGATAAAGGAGATTGGTCGTTGATGGGATGGTTATGGGAATTGATATCCACTTGGGGATGGAAGATTCTGATGGTCATTGGGATGGTCTTATCTATCCTTTTCCTGTTCTGTCTCTGTGTACAGTGTGCTCCAGCTATTTGTGGCCTTTGTGCTACTTCG
Organism: Lissotriton vulgaris; assembly: GCF_964263255.1. Taxonomy (NCBI): domain Eukaryota; kingdom Metazoa; phylum Chordata; class Amphibia; order Caudata; family Salamandridae; genus Lissotriton; species Lissotriton vulgaris. The sequence continues at coordinate 168,312 of NW_028244675.1, forward strand.
TGTACAAGGAGACCTGTCCAGAGAGAGGTACTAAGTACTAGGATGATGCTACAGCAACATATCGATGATTTGATGAATATAGATCCAGATTCAGACTGACATGAATTTGGGTTTGTTGCCTAAGAAAGGGCAAAAGGAGGTCTGTAGTTCCGTAGTTTGAGGGTCTGATTCAGTGGTTCCGAACCCGTTCAATAAAGGGCGTCGGAAATAGACGATTTTGGTATCAGTGAACCGCAAATCACGAGTGTGGTATGTACGCATTAATCGATCAATGAAAACACTATGTATTCAGGGATTTTGTTTGAACCTTCGGGTTCCATTTTGTGTGCGGCAGCCATTTTGTGTGGTTGCCCTCACATAGGTCGATGACTACGTCCGAACGAGTCTTTGGGACACGTACACCTTAGCTGACTTCTGAATGACCTGGCCGAACTGACTCCTTGCTCGAGGCTGACCTCGCTGAGCCAGTTCCTTGTTAAGCAGCTGGTCAGATAAAGATCAAAGAGCAGGACGTGCCGAAGTTTACAGTACACTGCACCCACCTTTCTATCTTGCTTCCAATCTGTTTCTGCTCCTTCCTTTACGACATGATTACTGATTTGGGTTGAGGGTTTTATGATGGGTTTGTCCGGCCTGACCGAACAAGAAATTGGAATTTGCTTGGTCATTTCTGGTGGGCTGGACAACCGAAAGTGGGATTGTCGTCATGTGCTACTTTTGAAATGTCACAACCTGATTGGTCCGTTTGTATGTAATCGATGCCACCTTTGGAATGTGATTTTTGGCATAAAAGACCATGCTTCGCTCATTGAATTTGTGCAGTCTCTAGCAAACCACCCGTGTTGTGCTTCGTAGACCTCTGTTCCTGGTTGCAGCCAATAAACTTTGGTCTTTGACGTCATCAAGAAGCATCCCATGTCTCTGTTTGCCGAGACAGGGGAACTCGAATGCATCAGGCATTTTCCCTGGCGCCGCTAGGGTCTAAAACCTGGTCCTTCAACGTCTGACTATTACACTGGTGATATGCGGTAGCGTACCGTACCCCAAGATCGATGATGTTGGTGCGGCACGTCTGACTATTACACTGGTGATATGCGGTAGCGTACCGTACCCCTAGATCGATGACGTAGGTGCGACACGTCTGACTATTACACTGGTGATATGCGGTAGAGTACCGTACCCCGAGATCGATGACGTAGGTGCGGCACGTCTGACTATTACACTGGTGATATGCGGTAGCGTACCATACCCCGAGATCGATGACGTAGGTGCAGCTTGTCTGACTATTACACTGGTGATATGCGGTAGCGTACCGTACTCCGAGATCGATGACGTAGGTGCGGCACGTCTGACTATTACACCGGTGATATGCGGTTGCTTGTGTCGCTATGTACCCCAACATTACAGGCGTTTGATGGGGATGTGCGCGTGTGCCAGCACGTATAGGTATGTTTGACTTCATTGTACTCACCGTCTGCGCCGTTGTCAGTTTCTATGTACGAGGTGGTGGGCGTACAGGACTGGTATGACACGGACGATGGGGTTCATGTCTTGTTTGTCGCGTACCGGGGTGCGGGTCGGGCCGGACTCTGTATTTACGGCAGTTTTTGACTCTCGTAGCAAAAGAGCCGTACGGAGTGTCTTCAACACGGATCGTACTTCCTGGTACGGATGACGCGGTGTATTTACGTTTGGACGTAGCGTGAAGCGTCAGTCGAATGCCATTCGTATGGACTTTCGATTTGTATGGAGTTTTTTACGAGTCGTACGGAGTGATGCTTTGGATTGGGATCGTACTTGCAGATTCGTACGGAGACGTGTAAGGGTACGATTTGTACGGGGAAAAACGCTTCGTACGGAAATTCGAAGCGCTTTTTTCCGGATCGGAATCGAGCCCTAT